>NC_081554.1:85664248-85756748 GCF_963082655.1 Stomoxys calcitrans
TGAAAATGGGTCCGGCAGTAAATGGAGTTAAGACGAAATGGATGATTTCAGCTCCCAAAAAGCCTTGCACAACCGAGCAGATAAAGAAAATGGAAAAAGTTGGGAACCATAACTTTGAGACAGTCAGTAACTTTATCTACCTCGGCACCGCCGTAACCGAAACGAATGACACCAGTTTTGAGATTAACCGAAGAATAATACTGGCAAACAGATGCTACTTTGGACTAAGTAAGCAGTTTAAAAACAAGGCAACCTCTCGACAGACGAAGATTACACTTTACAAGACACTGATACTACCCGTGCTGTTATATGGTTCTGAAGCATGGGTACTTGTGAAAGCAGATGAGGCAGTGCTTGGAGTATTTGAGAGAAAGATTCTTCGTAAAATGTATAGACCGGTTTGCGTTAATGGAGACTATAGGCGACATATGAACCACGAGCTGTATGAGCTGTATGACGACGATAGCATAGTTACACGCATCAAAATACAACGGCTGCGTTGGCTAGGTCATATTGTCAGAATGGATAAAGAAGCTCCAGCAAAGACGTCTTTTCAAGGCAAACACGATGGTACACGCAAACCGGGAAGACGAAACGCCTGTTGGAAAGATCAAGTGGTGGAAGACATCTCGAAACTTTGTGTCAGAGATTTTAAAATGAACGCAGAAGATCGAGGCGCTTGGAACGCTATTCTACGTTCGGCAAGTGGAACAAATATTCTGTCATAGCCAAATAAAGTACCAAAAAATTGCAGGGGCGTTTTGTAGGTTGGGCCTCCCCACCACCAAGGAATACATTGTTATGTCAGATTTGTACTCTACTTGTAAATAACTGTCATTTGAAACCCATATTCCGCACAGCGGTAAAAGTGTCCTGTTGGCTGGTGTTTTTGGAGGTGGTGGAATCTAGGACACTTAGGGTGACTTTTTTATGCGAAGTTCGTACTCTACTCTTAAATGCCTTTCATTTGATACCCACATTGTCCCAATCGGTAAACATATTCGTTCGGGTGGGTTTTGTGATGGGGCGTCCCCCCAGATTATTTTACCCTGAAATTTTACACTATTTTCCTGTATTTGGGGAACCATAAGGGGGCATACAAGATTTCGCCTTAATCGTTGCACCCATCTCTTAAGTCCGGCGTAGGTCGGTTAGTATTGTAAATGGGCCATATCGGTCCATGTTTTGATATAGCTGCCATATAAACCGATCTTGGGTCTTGAATTCTTGAGCCTCTAGAGTGCGCAATTCTTATCCGATTGGAATAAAATTTTGAACGACGTATTTTGTTATGATATCCAACAACTGTGCCAAGTATGGTTCAAATCGGTCCATAACCTGATATAGCTGTCATATAAACCGATCTTGGGTCTTGACTTCTTGAGCCTCTAGAGGGCGCAATTTTTATCCGATTTGAATGAATTTTTGCATAACGTATTGTATTCTTACTTTCAACAACTGTGTCTAATAAGGTTCAAATCGGTTCATAACCTGATATAGCTGCCATATAAACCGATATGGGATCTTGACTTCTTGATTCTCTAGAGGTCACAAATATTATCCGATTTCCCTGAAATTTTGTACGACGGATCCTCTCATGACCATCAACATACGTGTTTATCATGGTTTGAATCGGTATACTGCCTGATAGAGCTCCCATATAAATCGATCTCTCTATTTTACTACTTGAGCCCCCAAAGGGCGCTATTCTTATTCGAATTGGCTGACATTTTACACAGGTCTCCAACATATAATTTAATTGTGGTCCAAACCGGACCATATCTTGATATAGCTCTAATAGCAGAGCAAATCTTTTCTTATATCCTTTTTTGCTTAAGAAGAGATTCCGGGAAAAGAACTCGACAAATGCGATCCATGGTGGAGGGTTTATAAGATTCGGCCCGGCCGAACTTAGCACGCTTTTACTTGTTTTTAAAATATGCTGAGTTCTTTTTGTACCCACAGACGTAGGGAGTAAACTGTACCATGCAACATTTTACTGGGCATACTAGAAAAATCGCGGTTGCCAAGTGGAAATGAACAAGGGAGCAAAATGACATGAATAATCAATAAAGAAAAATTTATTCCATAATCAGAGCAACTAATGCAATATCATCATACGCGTAGTGACTAGTTTTGATTTCTTTGCAAAAATTTAGTTCCAAGTTATTTATTAAATATTTCTCAAAAATATTTATTTAGAAAACATCCAGGCTATGCTTTGTGAATATAGAGTACATAGACTACATTAGTATAATAGAGATTCCATGGCCAAATTTAAAGCACTTTGCACTTGTTCTTCCTTTTTTTTTCCAATTACTTCACCTCTGATAATACTCTAGTGCTTGCAGTAGCGAAGCAATCTTACAAAGACAACCACTCCATAAAGGCAATGTGAAGGTGAGAAGTGAGATGTGCTTCGAAAGCAACCTTTTGCAAATTGGTTTGTGATGAAACAAAAAAAAAAGAAATCGATGTTGTTGTCTTTGTACATTTCATATCTCCACTTGAACATACGATGTACCTTCATCATTGCCACCCGAAAACCTTTTCTTTTTATTCATTGATTGAACAGAAAAGTTATGCTTGGGCTACGCTCACACTCATATTAAGAATAAGTGACATTGGCAATATGTACCAATATTGACGCACACAGAGACACTTATGGCATTCTCAATCGCATTTATATGGGTAAATAGAATTGAAGCGTGTCCTTGTGCGCCATAGAGTGTCTGTGAATGTACATATAGGGTGTGGGCGTGTGCAAAAGTGAATGTATCGATGTGTAGGTGTATATATGTTTAAGTGAATTCATGGATGGGTCGAACGTGAGAACCCAGTGGCGGATTTTAAGATACCACCACCACAATTTCTTATAGAAACAATGATAATAACTAATTAATAACCATTCCAGTTAGAGTTTTTGAAAAAAAATCAATTGGGAGGTCTACTCTACCCTGCTACAAAACATTTCGTTTGATCATATTTGAAATACATTGGGTTGCCCAAAAAGTAATTGCGGATTTTTCATATAGTCGACGTTGACAAATTTTTTCACAGCTTGTGACTCTGTAATTGCATTCTTTCTTCTGTCAGTTATCAGCTGTTACTTTTAGCTTGCTTTAGAAAAAAGTGTAAAAAAAGTATATTTGATTAAAGTTCATTCTAAGTTTTATTAAAAATATATTTACTTTCTTTTAAAAAATCCTCAATTACTTTTTGGGCAACCATACTTGGAGCGGCAAAGGGACCCATAGCGCAAAGAAGTGCAGCTAAGCTCACGATTTGTATACCCTCCACCAAAGGATGGGGGTATACTAATTTCGCCACTCTGTTTGTAACTCCTCGAAATATTCGTCTAAGACCCCATAAAGTATATAAATATTCTGGATCGACATGACATTTTAAGTCGATCTAGCCATGTCCGTCCCTCTATCCGTCCATCCGTCTATCCGCCTGTCTGTCGAAAGCACTCTAACTTTCGAAGGAGTATAGATAGACGCTTGAAATTTTGTACAAATACTTCTCATTAGTGTAGGTCGGTTGGGATTGTAAATGGGCCACATCGGTCCATGTTTCGATATTGCTGCCATATAAACCGATCCTGGATCTTGACTTCTTGAGCCTCTTACTTTACTTTACTTTAATTGGCTATGACAGAATATTTGTTACACTAGCCGAACGTAGAATATATTCTGGATTGTCGCAAAAATCCGCCGTATCCTTCTGTCTGTTGAAATCACGCTTACCGTACTTTAATTGGTATTTAATGACAGAATATTTGTTCCACTAGCCGAACATAGAATAGCGTTCCAAGCGCCTCGATCTTCTGCGCTCATTCTAAAATCTCTGACACCAAGTTTTGGAGGTGTCTCCCACCACTTGATCTTTCCATAGGGCTTTTGGTCTTCCTGGTTTGCGTGTACCACCGTGTTTACCTTCAAAAGACTTCTTTGCTCGAGCTTCTTCATCCATTATACAACAAGACCTAGCCAACGCAGCCGTTGAATTTTGATGCGTGAAAATATGCATCGTCGTCGTCATACAGCTCATTCAGCTCGTGGTTCATACGTCGCCTATATTCTCCATTAATGCAAATTGGTCCATATATTTTACGAAAAATCTTTCTCTCAAATACTCCAAGCACTGCCTCTTATGCTTTTACAAGTACCCATGCTTCAGAACCATATAAGAGCACGGGTAGTATCAGCGTGTTGTATAGTGTAATCTTCGTCTGCCGAGAGGTGGCCTTGTTTCTAAACTGGTTACTTTGTCCAAAGTAGCACCTGTTTGCCAGTATTATTCTTCGCTTAATCTCAAAACTAGTGTCATTCGTTTCGGTAATGGAGGTGCCGAGGTAGATAAAGCAACTGACTGTCTCAAAGTTGTGGTTGCCAACTTTCTCCATTTTCTTTATCTGCTCGGTTGTGCAAGGCTTTTTGGGAGTTGAAACCATCCATTTCGTCTTATCTGCACTTACTGCCAGACCCGTTTTCACTGACTCTCTTTCGATACTTTCAAAGGCTGCAGTTACTACTTCCGGTGACCGACATATGATATCGATGTCGTCGGCTTAGGCGAGTAGCATGTGTTCTCTTGTGATTAGTGTGCCATATCTATTCACATCTGCATCTCGTATAATCTTCTCCAGCAGGATGTTAAAGAGATCTCATGATAGGCCGTCTCCTTGTCTGAAACCTCGTTTGGTATTAAATGGTTCGGAGAGATTCTTTCCGTTTTCTTACTGAGGAACGCGTATCAACAAGTGTCATCCTGCAAGTCTTATTAATTTTGCAGGGATACCAAACTCAGACATGGCTTGAAATACCTTTGAACGTAAAGGAGTATCGAAGCCGGCTTTGTAGTCAACAAAGAGATGGTAGGTGTTGATTTATCCTTTTCGGGTCTTTTCCAGGATTTGGCGCAGTGTGAATATCTGGTTCAGGCTGGATTTACCAGGTCTAAAGCCGCATTGATAGGGCCCAATTGTCTCATTGACTTTAGGTTTTCATCTTTCACACAGTTCGCTCGAGAGTATCTTGTATGCGATGGGGAGGAGACTTATTCCTCTATAGTTGGCACATTTCGTCTTGTCTCCTTTCTTGTGTACGGGACATAGTATGCTGAGGTTCCAATCATCGGATAGGCGTTCTTCTTGCCAGATTGCGCAGATAAGCATACGCCTTATCTGAGTGTCACCTCCGGTCTTAAATAGTTCAGCGGGTAACCCGTCGGCTCCTACCGCCTTGTTGTTCTTTAGTCGGTTCACTGCTACTTGGACCTCAATGTGACTAGGAGGTAAACATTCTATACCATCATCAGGGATTGGTTCTGCGGTATCCTCTTCGCCGCCAACATTGACACTAGCAGTTGGGTAAAATGTTCTTTCCATATTCTCAGTATGTTTTCTGTGTCAGTTACCAGATTTCCTTCTTTGTCTCTGCAGGAGGTTGTGCCTGCATCAAAGCCATCTGTTTGGTGTTTCATTCTTTGGTAGAATTTTCGGACTTCATTCTGACTCCTGTACATCTCAATTCGCTCGCACTCACGTCTTTCCATTTCCTTTTTCTTTCTGAGGAATAGACGTTTCCTCTCTCCTTTTCTCCCGATACCTCTCCTTCATCTGGCGCGTTGCTACTGATTGCAGGGTTGCTCTATATGCCGCATTCTTGGCTTCAGTAGCATCTCGACACTCTTGGTCGTACCTTGGTTTCTTGGAGGAGGCTTCCGGTACCAAAGTACGGATTTTGCGGCATTTTCCATGGAGTGAGCAATAGTTTGCCACTGCGCCATTATATCATCGGAACAAGGAGTGCTTTCATCAGGCAGTTGGGTCAGTCGAGTGGAGTATGCCGCTGCCATTTGTTATGTTTACAGCTTTTCAATGTCCAGCTTCCGTGCAGTGCCAGATCGTACTTTCCTCGCCATGTTCAAACGGGTGCGAACCTTTGCTGCAACAAGGTAATGATCCGAATCTATATTCGCTCCGCGGATCGATCGTACATCTAACACGCTAGATGAATGCCTTCCATCTATCACAGCGTGATTTGGTTTCTTGTGTTTTGATCGGGTGACAGCCATGTGGCTTTGAGAATATTTTTATGTTGAAATCTGGTGCCACTAACCACCATGTTTTTTGCCGCGGCGAAATTTATCAGGCTCAACCCATTACTGGATGTTATCTCGTGGAGGCTAAACTTTCCGACTGATGGACCAAAAATATCTTCTTTCCCTATCATCGCATTAAAATCTCCCAGAACGATTTTAATATCGTGGGCGGAGCAGCGGTTATATTCTCTCTTTAGGCGCTCGTAGAAAATATCCTTGGTCTGTTCGTCTTTGTTTTTCGTCGGGGGATGGGCACAAATAAGGCTGATGTTGAAGAATTTGGCTTTTATGCGGATTGTGGCTAGCCTCTCTTGAGCCTCTATAGGGCGCAATTTTTATTCGATTTAGCTGAAATTTGCCATGACGTGTTTCGGTAAGACTTCCAACAACTGTGCTAAGTATGGTGGAAATCGCTTCATAACCTGAAATAGCTGTCATATAAAACGACCTGGGGTCTTGACTTCTTAAGCCTCTAGAGGGCGCTATTACTAACCGATTTGGCTGAAATATGCATGAGGTGTTTTGTTATGACTTCCAACAAATGTGCTGAGTATGGTTCAAATCGGTTCGTAACCTGATATAGCTGTCATAAAATCTTGATCTTGACTTTTGAGGGCGCGATTATTATTCAATTTGGCTGAAATTTTGAACAACGGCTTCACATATAACCTCCAATGTACGTGTCAAATGCGGTCCGAATCGGTTTATAGCCTGATACAGCTCCCATATGAACCGATCTCCCTACTTTACTTCTTTACAACATACATGTTAAATATGTTCTGAATCGATCTGTAGCCTGCAACAGCACAACAGAGATACCGGGAAAATTCGATCCATGGTGTAGGGTATACAAGATTCGGCCCGGCCGAACTTGGCACGCTTTTACTTGGTAAAGTTTTGTTCTTTGTACTGGCATAGACATTTATAAAGAAGTTCAGTGTCAATCAAAACCGGTGATCGTTTGTTACGATCTCCATTTTTTTTAGTTTCTTCATATAAAAAACGTGCATAAGTTGTGGTATATAAGATTCGGCGTTTACTTTGAAATAGGCGATACAGGCGGCTTTAAGGGCACCGTAGCGGCGAGGTAAGCATGTCCGCATATGACACTTGAGGTTATCCCCTCCTAAGGCAGGCAACATTTGTGAGCTACTATGCCATGCATAGAAGCCATGCAAAACTTCTTCCAAAAAAGGTGTCGCACTGCGGTACGCCGTTCGAACTCGACTATCGCAAGGAAGTGCCTTATCATTGGGTTTAAACTTGAATCGGATAGCAATCATTGATATATGAGAAGTTTGCCCCTTTATTTTAAAGGAACGTTCATGGGCAAATTTGCATTGATACAGTTTATCGAAAGTGCTTAAAGACATGATCTCATTGACTAATAGGAGAGGGCGGTTATTTTATCAAGAACAACGAGTTTGAGTCGAACGCTTTTAATTAAAAGTAAGAAAAGCTGGTGGCGCATATTTAGTATCAGCTTCATAATTTCTTCTACAGGGCCCACTAACTCCTCCTATCCGGCCATGTTTATTGCAGCGTGATGTTTTAAAGTATTCTACTAATAAAAATGTCAGCTTGTATAAGAATGAAAATGATGATGCCAACGCTTACGAAGCTGATGTCGATTATGATGCGGACTCAATGACTGACTGACTGACTGCTTGATGACAATGAAGCGTCCTTCTTGCATGGATTTTTATGAAATTCACCGTTGGTATGTTGATGTTCGTGCTCTTAAGACCATATATATCGGCATGAACAGAAGGATGTAAACCAAACGCAAGCAAACGCCAATATTTGGTGGAATGAATTGAAATTCACATCGTACCTGAATAGATACAAATGTTTGATAACGTTCCTTGCCACACCATCTTAGCAAACACCAAACACACCTCCCTCTTTAAATAGACGGATTGCATTTAGTCTTCTTTTTGCCTTTTAAACATTCTATTTTTACTTTTCTCATAACTTTTAATTGGAAAAATGAAAGAGACTTGCGATAAAAGCAGACTGATTTATTATCTTTTGTTATTAATGCACAGTGGTTGAAATTGAAACACATGAATGAATGAATGAAAACAAATGACAAAGAAGACAAATAGGTAGAATGGCCACTTGCAACAGAATGTGATAGCTGCTCCGACCATAATAATAAAATTGTTCTAGAAAGTATTAGGCAGTGGTTTAAAGACTAACCCACTTCCAAATATGTGGTACAACACCTCGATACTCAAAGCAACGTGGTTGTCACCAGATCGATATGAGATTTTGATATAGCCCCCATATAAACCGATTCCCAGTTTTGATTTCTTGAGCCACTAGAAATCTCAATTTTCATCCAATTTGCCTGAAAATTGACACAAGGATTTGGGTTCTTACTTCCAACATCATTACGTTTGTAATACTTCCGTTGAGACACGCTAACTTTCGAAGGAGTAAAGCCAGCCGCTTGAAATTTTGCACAAATACTTCTTATTTTTGTAGGTCAGTTGGGATAGTAAATGGGCTATATTGGTCCATGTTTTGGTATAGCTGCCATAAAAACCGATCTTGGGTGTTGTTTTCTTGAGCCACTAGAGGGCACAGTTCTTATCCGATTTGGCTGAAATTTTGCATGAGGCGTTCTTGAGCCACTGGAGGACACAATTCTTATCCGGTTTGGCTGAAATTTTGCACGAGGTGTTTCATTTTGACTTCCAGCAACTGTGCTAAATATGTTTTAAATCGATCCATAACCTGATATAGCTGCCATATAAACCGATCTAGGATATTGAATTTTTGAGCCTCAAGAGAGCGTAATTATAATCCGATTTAGCAGAAATTTTGTACAACGGCTGCTCCCACGACCTCCAACATACGTGTCAATTATGGTCTGAAGCGGTCTTTAGCCTGATACAGCTGCCATATAAACCGATCTCCCTATTTTACTACTTGGAAACATTCTTAATCAATTTGGCTGAATTTTATACAAAGACTTTTACTGAGACCACAGTTCATTCAATTCAATTAGCACAATTCTTTTCTTTTGTCCTTTGTTTGTCTAAAAAGAAATACCGGGAAAGAACTCGACAAATGTGATCCATAGTGGAGGGTATATAAGATTCGGCCCGGCCGAACTTAGCACGCTTTTACTTGTTTAGTTCTCATTAAAATCAATAGTTGGTATCAAATAACAAGTAAAAAGGCGTTAAGTTCGGCCAGGCCGAACTTTGGATACCCACCACCTCGGGTACATATGTAAACCAACTTTCATTTAAATTCGGTGAAAATTTCATGCCTTATGTCCCATATCAGTTATGTCAAAATATGTTCCGATTTGGACCAAATACTATTAAGTACAGTAGCTATTGGGTTGCCCAAAAAGTAATTGCGGATTTTATAAAAGAAAGTAAATGCATTTTTTATAAAACTTAGAATGAACTTTAATCAAATATACTTTTTTTACACTTTTTTTTTTTCATTTAAATTCGGTGAAAATTTCATGCCTTATGTCCCATATCAGTTATGTCAAAATATGTTCCGATTTGGACCAAATACTATTAAGTACAGTAGCTATTGGGTTACCCAAAAAGTAATTGGGGATTTTTTAAAAGAAAGTAAATGGATTTTTAATAAAACTTAGAATAAACTTTAATCAAATATACTTTTTTTACACTTTTTTTCTAAAGCAAGCTAAAAGTAACAGCTGATAACTGACAGAAGAAAGAATGCAATTACAGAGTCACAAACTGTGAAAAAATTTGTCAACGCCGACTATATGAAAAATCCGCAATTACTTTTTGGGCAACCCAATATATTTAAAAATTAACCGATCTGAACCATATACGACACGGATGTCGAAAAGCCTAACATAGGTTACTGTGTAAAATTTTAGTGAAATCGGATTATAAATGCGCTTTTTATAGGGCAAAGACTTTAAATCGAGATATCGGTCTACATGGCAGATATATCGAAATCTGGACCGATTTGGGCCAAGTTGCACAAAAATGTCGAAGAGCCTAACACAAAGCAATGTCCCAAATTTCGGCGAAATCGGACAATAAATGCCTCTTTTATGGGCCCAAAACCTCAAATCGAGAGATCGGTCTATATGGCAGCTATATTCAAATCTGGACCGATCTGGGCAATATTGAAGAAATATGTAGAGGGGCCTAGCACAACTCACTGTCCCGAATTTCAGCAAAATCGGATAAAAAATGTGGCTTTTATGGGCCAAACACCATAAATCGGAGGATCGGTCTTTATGGCAGCTATATCCAAATCTGAACCGATCTGAGCCAAATTAACGAAGGATGACGATGGGCCTAACACAATGTATTGTCCCGAATTTCATTAAAATCGGATAATAAATGTGGCTTTTGTGGGCTTAAGACCATAAATCGGATGATCGGTCTATATGGCAGATATATCCAAATCTGGACCGATCTGAGCCAAATTGACGAAGGATGTCGATCGGCCTAACACAACTCACTGTTCCAAATTTCAGCAAAATCGGATAATAAATGTGGATTTTATGGGCCTAAGACCCTAAATCGGCGGACCGGTCTATATGGGGGCTATATGAAGATATAGTCCGATATAACCCATCTTCGAACTTAACCTGCATATGGACAAAAAAAGAATCTGTGCAAAATTTCAGCTCAACATCTCTATTTTTAAAGACTGTAGCGTGACAACAGTCAGACGGACAGACGGCCGGACAGACGGACGGAAATGCCTAGATCGTCTTAGATTTTTACGCTGATCAAGAATATAAAGGGTGATTTTTTTGAGGTTAGGATTTTCATGCATTAGTATTTGACAGATCACGTGGGATTTCAGACATGGTGTCAAAGAGAAAGATGCTCAGTATGCTTTGACATTTCATCATGAATAGACTTACTAACGAGCAACGCTTGCAAATCATTGAATTTTATTACCAAAATCAGTGTTCGGTTCGAAATGTGTTCATTATATACTTTATAGGGTCGGAAATGGATATTTCGATGTGTTGCAAACGGAATGACAAAAAGAATATACCCCCATCCTTCGGTGGTGGGTATAAAAAGATCCTTGCCAATTCTAAAATTTATCTTGGTATATGAAAGCTTCGACCCCCTCAGCAGCCTTGACTTTATGACCTTTATCCTCATTAGAACTAAAATAATTTTTTTTTTATTATTTAAATAAAAACTAACAGCCAATATAATATTAACTTTAGTATGCCTTTGGATAATAACAAAAACATTTCAAGTATTAAAAAAAAGAAACTGCTGAATAAGGCAAATTTGTTATTTTGTTTCCTAAGTGTGTAGAGGAGAAAAAAACACTTCAACAATGATACGCGCAGTGTCAACAACAACAACAAATAATGAAATCCAGTTAACTTTTGGGCCCTTTGTTAACGAAGAGCACAGCCGCTTCCAGCTGTTTTGACACTTGCTTTTATTCACGCCGCGCTAAATCCTGGGGCTGTCGACATTGGATTGCTTACAAAGGGCAAATGACAAAAGCAAATTAACCTTATGTTATTGTAGTGAGTGAAGTTCAGGAAATGCCGATTGATAAAGTATGACCATAAACATTGATGACAGTTTTAAGTACTTTCATCAATGGCCAGACAGGTAGGAAGGGGTGGTTTGTACTAATACATATAAATTGTTATTGTTTTATACAATATATATTTATTGATATAAGTTTTGCGACTTCAATTCACCGGATTTGCAGTAGTTCACTGACACATGTTAGCGCCCACTTCTCCCTTTGACTGACGATTTTGAATTCTCACATAATACGCTCGAAAATATTTTGTATACCATGGAAAGGAAGCTCATTTCGTTGTAGTTGGTACACACAAGCGAAGTTTCCAGTCAACACAATCAGATTAAACAAACCTAATCTGCACATACAAGCAGATGCATACGCCATATCAGCTTGCTGCCTTTTATGTTAAAAAGTCCAGCTGGAACTCATCGGTTCCTGCTGCCTTGTTGTTCTTCATCCGGGTTAGTGCTAGGCTGATCTCGATCTGAGTAGGCGATGCACATTCTATGTCGTCATCAGCTATTTGTTCTGTGGATATGTTTTTTGGATAAATTATGCATACGCCTTATCAACTTACTGTATAAATCAAAACCATCTTTCCGGTTTTCAATGCTTTAAATCATGATTTCTCAGGTTAACAACCCGAATCACCCTAAGTTTTTTGTTGAATATTTATACCCTACACCACTACTGTGGTACAGGGTATTATAACTTAGTGGATTTGTTTGTAACACCCAAAAGGAAGAGAGATATTCCCCATAATAGGTATACCGATCGACTCAGAATCACTTTCTGATTCGATTTAGCTATGACCGTCTGTGTGTCTGCCTGTCTATCTGTCCGTCCGGCTATCCGTGCTAATTTATGTACAAACTACAGGTCGCAGTTTCCATCCATCCATCTTTTTCAAATTTGGTATCGGCATGTTTTGCGGCCTAGAGACGAAGCCTATTGAAAATGGAAAAAATCGGTTCAGATCTGGATATAGCTCCCATATATATGTTCGTCAGATTTTATGTAATTTGCCGTAATGTTGTCATTTGTCAACCGTAGTTTTTACAGTTCGAACATATTTGCTCGACGAGGTCCATCAAAATTGGTTCAGAATTGGACAGAGCTCTCACATTGTACTTACAGGGAAGGTGTAGGTTATTATACAGTCGGCACCGCCCGATTTTGCCCTTCCTTACTGGTTTTGGATGATTTATTCAAGATATATCATTTGAACGTAAAGAATCTACAAATAACTTGATTTCGTCCATAGTTGTTGTTTGAAGTTCGAAATATCCTGTTGCCATATGTCAACACCAGGACTGTTAAGGTAAAGGTTTTGTGTTGAAGAAAATTTCAGATATTGCGGCATTTTATTAGATAGGGATTAAAAATATATAAAATTAGGTGGAAACAAGATCATTTGAACATTTCACCGCTTTTGTCAAATCGGGTTAGAAACGCATAGAGGCTCATGAAACCAATTTGTGTGACAGGTAATATGGAAACTTTATCAAATTATTGGCCGTTTTGGACTATATTTGGCACGAATATTGCAAGTCAAACCAGATGTCACCTTGCAACATTTTTGCAAAATCGGTTATGAGTTGCACCCTTAAGGGGCTCAATAAGTCAAATCCAGAGATTGGTATATATGGGAGCTATATCAGATTATAGGCTGATTATAACCAAATTTACCATGTATGACCAGAATTACAACAGAAGACATTGTGCATAATTTTAGCCTAATCGGACTAATATTTCGACCTCTAAGACTAAAGAAGTTAAATGGGGAGATTGGTTTATATTGCATTTATATCTTATCGTGGACCGATTTGGTCAATCAACAGTCTCAACTGGCCTATATTAACAAAAAGTATCTGTGGAAAATTTCGATAACTTAGCATTACTCGTTCGAGAGTTAGCATGCTTTTGGACAGATAGATTTTCCTTTACTTCCTTTACGGTACTTCAACAGCCCTTGTAATGTCATATGGCAATGCTGAGTTTTATTGACACAACAAGACCACAAAATCTGAAATCTGGTTATAGGTGTCATATAGACCAATCTCTCGATTGTTGTTCTTGGGCCCATAATAGGCACATCTTAGGCTTATCTTATCTTATCTCCTGATTTGACTTTTTGAGTCCTAGGTGCAATTCTTATCCAAACTGGCTGATATTTTGCATAGGTAACTTTGTCATGTCTTCCAAAAATTGTGCCAAGTATGGTCTAACCTTATATAGCTGACATATAAACTTATCTCCCAATTTGACTTTCGGAGCCTCTTCAGGGAGCAATTAATATTCAATTTGCCTGAAATTTTTCTGTGACTTGTACGATATGACAAGCATGGTCCATATCGGTAAATAACTTTATATAGCTCATATATTGGGTTACCCAAAAAGTAATTGGGGATTTTTTAAAAGAAAGTAAATGGATTTTTAATAAAACTTAGAATAAACTTTAATCAAATATACTTTTTTTACACTTTTTTTCTAAAGCAAGCTAAAAGTAACAGCTGATAACTGACAGAAGAAAGAATGCAATTACAGAGTCACAAGCTGTGAAAAAATTTGTCAACGCCGACTATATGAAAAATCCGCAATTACTTTTTGGGCAACAAAATATATTTGAAAAAGTAATTCAAAGAACTTGACAAATACGATCCACTAACTTAGAGCTCTTTTCCGATGTTTACCTTTGAAGTAAAGTAAAGCCGCTCCGCTGCGCCTTTTTTTACTTTATATGGAACAAAAGTTTTCTTGGAATATTTATTTTCGACAATTAAAGAGCTTTTAGTGAAATACCATGCTACGAAAATAGTATATCGCTTGACTAACAATTTAACAATATAAGTGCCTTTGTCCAAATCCCATATGATCTTTATTGGTCTACGAATTTAAGTTTGGATGTAAGGTGTACTCCATTCTTAAAATACTTTATTTCAGCCCGCTACTCTCATGATATCTGATTTAGGGGTATTTTCGGGGGTGAGGTGGTCCCCCAGGCACTTGGCCCTGAAAAAATATCAGCATCGTACTCTTCTTTCAAAAACCATTTATTTAAACCCCATATTGCCGTTGGTTTAGGGGAGTTTATACGATGAGGCGTCCCCCAAACACAAAATAGGTTATCAAATTCGTTTTCTAATCTTAAATACCACATACTGGCATGGTCGAAAAATTTTTACCCTTTGCGGGGTGATTTGGGGAAGGGGTGATTCCCTTAATATATGGTCCTAAATTTGGCTACCAAATTTGTATTCTACTACCAAATACCTTTAATTTGAGCCCCATATTTCCATAGTCGGCAAACGTGAGCGGCTTGGGGGTTGTTTTGGGGGATGGGCGGCCACTCAGTGAGTTCGCCTTGAAAATATATATCGGATTCGTGTTCCACTCTACAAACCCTCTTATTTGAGCCTCATATTGCAAAACTCTGCAAATACTTACTATTTGGGTGGTGTTGTGGGGGTGGGGTGGCCCCATAGACACTTTTCCCAAAAATTGATATCAGATTCGTGCTTTACTCCCAAAGTCCTTTCATTAGAGCCCCATATGGCTATGGTCGTAAATTTGTCCCCTTTGGGGGATGTTTTTGGGGAGAGGCGGCCCCCCAAACACTTGGTCCCATATTTGGATATCAGATTCGAATTCTCCACTCAAATACATTTTATTTAAGCCCCATATTCCCATAGTCAGTAAATGGATATCAGATACGTTTTCTTATCCTAAATACCTTTTATTTGAGTCCCATATTGTCGTGATTGGTCTAAATATGTGGTTAGTAGGTTTTGGGGTGGGGCGGACCCCCTAGGTACCCCATCCGAAATTTGGATATCAAATTTTTATTTTTAGGCTATTATATGAGAGCACACAAAATTTCGCTTAAATCGCTCCACCCATCTCCGAGATCTGGCGTTTCCGAAAATTAGGGTTAGGGGGAGGGTCCGCCCCCCCTTCAGATATCAAAAAATATAGTACCCTATTTTCACCTCGGGATCATTTTGCACCATCTGTGAAATTTCAAGAAAATCGGTTCAGCCGTTTCTGAGTCTATAAGGAACACACAAACATACAAACAAAAACACAAATTGATTTTTATATATAAGATAGAGACGGATTTAGACCATGCTTGGTATGGAGGTTGGAGGTTATAGGAGAAATCATTATGTAAAATTTCAGTCAAATCAAATAACAATTGCGCCCTGTGGACACTTAGGAAGCT
The DNA here is from genome assembly GCF_963082655.1 of Stomoxys calcitrans. Lineage (NCBI taxonomy): Eukaryota > Metazoa > Arthropoda > Insecta > Diptera > Muscidae > Stomoxys > Stomoxys calcitrans. The sequence goes on from NC_081554.1 coordinate 85,680,108, forward strand.
CGGTTCGTATGGGAATTGGAGACCGTAGGAGAAATTATGCAAAATTTGTGCCAAATCGAATAAGAATTGCTTCCTCTAGGGGCTCAAGAAGTACAATCGCGAGATAGGTGTATGTGGAAGCTATAAACGGTTATGGACCAATTGAGACTATGCTCAACAAAAATATTGAAGGTCATAAAAGAAACCGGTTTGCGAAATTTCAGCTAAATCGGATAAGAATTGCGCCCTCTAGAGGCTCAAGAAATCAGTTCAAGAGAGCGGTTTATATGGGGGCTTAATAAGGATATAGTCCGATATAGATGGCGATAAAGAATACTCATAATCGGAGTGGAACATTGCTTGATGTTGTAAATGAAATGTCAACAGTAATATACCACTTCATAAAACTCGGTGTGCATTTGGAGAAAATTGAAAAATAATAGTCAGTTTAAATATAAAGCAGCGGTAGCGGAGCGGAGCGGATACATATTTGCTGGAGTGGAAAAAGGGTACCCGCTCCAGATCCCTGTCTCAAAATATGTGACGAATCTGTTCCGTTGAGTTTGACTACAGCTATCATTTAATCCCATCTCTCCAAGTACCAAAATGTGAGTATGCTTAAAAAAAAACGAAAAAACTTTAACTAGGTTTGTCATGAAAATGCTGTCAAACAACACACACACTCAAGCAACCTGCAGCTATGTGCATCACATTTTGGTATACAAGTATGTACGAGTACTCTGTTGTCTCCAAGTAGAAAATCCTTTTAGTGGGGTAAAGTTTAAATTTCCAAATCTTTGAGCGAATAAAAATAAATTGGCTAAATTGTTGTGGGGTCTCCCCAAACACCCACACAACAGAATGCTGCCTCTTTGCACATCCCCCTCTTTTGCAATGGCAGAAGTCAAAGTTTTATGGTCCTTACACAATACGCTTTATGGTAACCAACGGAAAAAGTTGCTTGATTGTTTGTAATTGGTACCAGAGATTAAGGATGATAGTTGTAAAATAAATTGAGCCTAAGCTGCTTTTTGTCAAAAGCGAAAACGATGAGCGATGATGGTGATGAGCGTAAAAAATTTGGCCCACACTGTACTGTACAGAAAGGAATAAAGCTACCAGTTTCGTAGTTTGAGCAAATTATTTTCCGCAGAGTTTTTCAAATCAGAGCATTTAAATTTGATGATTGCTGTAAGCTGCTGTTAGCAAAAACATGCTGTACTCAAATTCAGAATATAAACCAGCGCACTCAATATCGATTAAGATTATGACCTTGTTAAACCAAAAATGTGAATTCATCCAATATTGAGATACAGATACACAGACGAAAGAAGTAAATAGCAAAAAACAAATACAAGTAAAAGCGTGCTAAGTTCGGCCGGGCCGAAACTAATATACCCTCCACCATGGATCAGATTTTTCGAGTTCTATGCGCGGTATCTCTATTTCGGCACACAAAGAATATTGAATAAGAACTGTTATGCTATTGGAGCTATATCAAGTTATAGTCCGATTCGGATGATAAATGAATGCCGAAGTCATTGTGTCATATTTCAGTTCATTCGGATAAGAATTGCGCCTTGTAGGGCTCAAGAAGCAAAATTGGGAGATAGGTTTATATGGGAGCTGTATCAAGCTATTGATCGATTCAGACCATATTAGATTCGTGAGTTGAAGATCATGAGGGAAGCCGTTGTACAAAATTTCAGCCAAGACGGATGAGAATTGCGCCCTCTAGAGGCTCAAGAAGTCAAGATTCTAGATCGGTTTAAATGGCAGCTATACCAGATTATGGACCGATTAGGACCATACTTAGCACAGTTGTTGTAAGTGATATCAAAACACAATGTGCAAAATTTCAGTCAAATCGGATGAGAATTGCACCCTCCAGAGGCTCAAGAAGTCAAGACCCAAGATCGGTTTATATGGCAGCTATATCAGGTTAATGACCGATTTGAACCATACTTAACACAGTTGTTGAAAGTGATGCCAAAACACTACGTGCAAAATTTCAGTCAAATCCGACGAGAATTGTGCCCTCTAGAGGCTCAAGAAGTCAAGACCCAAGATCGGTTTACATGGCAGCTATATCAAAACATGGACCGATTTGGCCCATTTACAATCCTAACCGACCTGTAATACAAAAAAGTGTTTGTAGAAAATTTCAGGCGCTTAGCTTTACTCCATCGGAAGTTAGCGTGCTTTTGACAGACAGACGGACGGACATGGCTAGATCGACATAAAATTTCGCGACGATGAAGAATATATATACTTTATGGGGTCTCAGACACATATTTCGAGGTGTTACAAACAGAATAACGAAATTAGTATACCCCCATCCTATGGTGGAGGTTATAAAAATGTCTGTTTATTAGCCGGAGTAGATTGGTAGGAGAGATAGTAAGAAGGTGATGGATGATAGGATTGATGAGTGGTTAGTAGACTGCATCTAAAAGGTAGGTGAGTTGACAGTGCCTGGACCGTTGAAGTCTTCGGAACTGGACGTGTAGTGTCGCACTCCATGTCGCTGCTATTCCTTGCGAATGGAAGAATGCAAACCGTCTTGTATGAATGTTTCGGTGGCATTCCTGTTTTGGCTCAGTCTTGTACTGGGTCATTCTGGGTTATGACACCTGCTTTCTGAATGACGTGTTGCTATGGGATGGTGCTTGCATCATTGCACTACCACGGGAGTCAGCAGCCACTGGAACTTTGATTCCAGTCTGACTATGGTGAGGCCCCAGTTGGGAGCAACTTGGTGGCTGTGGTTTACAACGAAAATCGCAGGAAGGGCATTTCGATACTTGGTGTGGTGTTGCATATAATCAGCCGAGTGCCGTGACAAAATAAGGATGGAGCTTTAGAAGTTTGCTCCGCTTCTAAAAAAGGGGAAGATCACGCCCAAACAACGTGGAATCGAATTGGTACCCATGCTGGTTTCGATCATGATTGGGGCGTTGTAAGACGCATTATGTTCACCAGGGGTGGATGGACGGAACCCTAGTATTGCCATCTGGAAGATCATGTTACACGGATGGATCAAGGATCAAAGCTAGAAGACAAAGTGGGCCTAGGGGTTTACATTGAGAATCCAGAGACTAAGGTTACGGGAATCTGTGGGTATACCTCCTTCAGAGAGGATGTGACCATTCGCAAGTTGTTGGGCCGTTTGCAACACATGGAAATATTAATTTCCGACCCTATAAAGTATATATATTTTTGATCAGCGTAAACATCTAAGACGATCTAGGCATGTCCGATCGTCTGTCCGTCTGTCTGTTGAAATCACGATACAGTCTTTAAAAATGGAGATATTGAGCTGAAACTTTAGACAGATCCTTCTTTTTGTCCATAAGAAGATTAAGAGAAGATGGGCTATATCGGACTATATCTTGATATAGTCCCAATATAGACCGATCCGCATATTTGGGGTCTTTGACCCATAAAAGCCATATTTATAATCCGATTTTGCTGAAATTTGGGACAGTAAGTTGTGTTAGGCCCTTCGTCATCCTTCGTAAATTTGGCCCAGATCGGTCTAGATTTGGATATAGCTGCCATATAGACCGATCCTTTGATTTAGGGTATTAGGCCCATAAAAGCCACATTTATTATCCGATTTTGCTGAAATTTGGGACAGTGAGTTATGTTAGGGCCTTTGACATCCTTCGTCAATTTGGCCCAGATCGGTCTAGATTTGGATATAGCTCCCATATTAACCGATCTCCCGATTTGACATCTTGAGCCCCTGGAGCCGCAATTTTCATCCGATTTGGCTGAAATTTTTTTTTGTATGTAGTGTTCAGTCATGACTTTCACCAACTGTGCCAGGTACAGTTAAAGCCGGTTTATAACGTGATATAGCTCCCATATAAACCGATCTCCCGATTTGAATTCTTGAGCCTCTGAAAGCCAAAAATTTTGTCCGACTTGGCTGAAATTTTGCACATGGTGTTCTGTAATGACTGTGCCAAGTACGGTCAAAATCATTCTAAAGGGTGATTTTTTTGAGGTTAGGATTTTCATGCATTAGTATTTGACAGATCACGTGGGATTTCAGACATGGTGTCAAAGAGAAAGATGCTCAGTATGCTTTGACATTTCATCATGAATAGACTTACTAACGAGCAACGCTTGCAAATCATTGAATTTTATTACCAAAATCAGTGTTCGGTTCGAAATGTGTTCATTCACCGTAACGTTGCGTCCAACAGCATCTTTGAAAAAATACGGTCCAATGATTCCACCAGCGTACAAACCACACCAAACAGTGCATTTTTCGGGATGCATGGACAGTTCTTGAACGGCTTCTGGTTGCTCTTCACTCCAAATGCGGCAATTTTGCTTATTTACGTAGCCATTCAACCAGAAATGAGCCTCATCGCTGAACAAAATTTGAATACATTTCGAACCGAACACTGATTTTGGTAATAAAATTCAATGATTTGCAAGCGTTGCTCGTTAGTAAGTCTATTCATGATGAAATGTCAAAGCATACTGAGCATCTTTCTCTTTGACACCATGTCTGAAATCCCACGTGATCTGTCAAATACTAATGCATGAAAATCCTAACCTCAAAAAAATCACCCTTTATAACCGATCTCCCGATTTGACTTCTTCAGCCCTTACAACCCGCAATTTTTGTCCAATTTAGCTAAAATTTTGCGCATAGTGTTTTGTTATGATTTCCAACAACTATGTCAAGTACGGTTCAAATAGGTCTATAACCTGATATAGCTCCCATATAAACCGACTCCTTGCGCTCTTCCAAACCGCAATTGGCTGAAATTTTGCATGCGGTGTTTTTTTTTTTTTTTGCAGAATCCATGGTGGTGAGTTCCCAAGATTCGGCCCTACCGAACTTTGCACGCTTTTATTATTTCAATAGGCTTCGTCTTTGGTTCAAAAAAGATGACTGTACAAAATGTTGAATATAATAGGATGAAAATTGACTTTTCAGCCCTTGCGACCTGTACTATGTACACAAATTAACATGGACAGAAATACAGGCGGGACAGACAGACAGACCGACATAACTTAGTCGAATAAGGTATCGAATATGGCTAGACTTATTCAAAATATGAAGACGATTGAATCCATACTTTGTAAGTTCACAGATAAATATTTCGGGGTGTTACAAACGAAATGGCGGAGATTTGCATACCTCCTATTCTATGGTGTGGGCATGAAAACGTACCACTTTTAGGTGGTCGGAGTCCAGAATTTTTTCCGGAGTCTGAGTCGAGTCAAAATTGCTCGACTCTGCAACCCTGGTTCGGATTCTGCGTAATAGAGGAGCTCCCTTTTTACATTAATATGAGATGTCTTCTCGGTTCCTATAAGGCAATGGACATTTTTTATTCCCACCACCGTAGGAAGGGGAGTATATTCATTTAGTCATTCCGTTTACAACACATCGAAATATTTATTTCCGACCCTACAAAGTACATATATTTCGGATCGTTGTAAAATTCTAAGACGATTTAGCGATGTCCGTGTGTTTGTCTCTCTGTCCTTCTGTCCGCCTGTCTGTCCATCCGTCTGTCCATCCGTCTGTCCATCCGTCTGTTCTAATCACACTACACCCTTCAAAAATTGAGATATTGAGCTGAAATTTGGCACAGATACGTCTTTTTGATGCACACTGGTTAAATTCTTGAACGGGGTAAATCGGGGTAAATATTTGGATATAGCTGCTATATAGACCGATTTTCCGATAAAGAGTCTAATGCCCATAAAAACTTTATTTTTCTTCCGATTTTGCTGAAATTTGAAACAGTGAGTAGTTTAAGGCTTCCCCACCAAATATGGCTCAGATCGGACTATATTTAGATATAGCTACCATACAGACCGATCTGCTACCATACAGACCCGATTTCGCTGAAATTTAAAACAGTGGGTAATTTTAAGCATCCCGACATCTGACCTAAATGTGGTTCAGATCGGACTATATTTAGATATAGCTGCCATACAGACCGATCTGCCGATAAAGGGTCTGAAGGTCATAAAAGCTTTATTTATTACCCGATTTCGCTGAAATTTAAAACAGTGGGTCATTTTAAGCTTCTCGACATCTGACGTAAATGTGGTTCAGATCGGACTATATTTAGATACAGCTGTCATATAGACCGATCTGCCGATAAGGGGTCTGAAGGTCATAAAAGCTTTATTTTTTAACCGATTTCGCTAAAACAGTGTGTTTTTCTGAGCCTCAGGATATCCGACCTTAAAATGGTTCAGATCGGTTTATAATTGGATATATCTGGCAAAAAGACCAACACTTTGTTCTACAAAATTGAATATTGACATATATATTGGACCACTCAATGTTCGTGCCGAATTTGGTTGCTTAAGTTACCCAATTTTCACCGAATTGTGACGAAATGGGATTTACTTAAATACCCGAGGTTGTTGAGTATCCAAAGTTCGGCCCGGCCGAACTTAATGCTTTTTTATACCCTCCACCATAGGATGGGGGTATACTAATTTAGTCATTCTGTTTGTAATACCTCGAAATATGCGTCTAAGACCCCATAAAGTATCCATATTCGTGATCGTCGTGACATTTTTAGTCGAACTAGCCATGTCCGTCCATCCGTCCGTACGTCTGTCGAAAGCACGCTAACTTTTGAAGGAGTACAGCTAGCAGCTTAAAATTTTGCATAAATGCTTCTTATTAGTGTAGGTCAGTTGGGATTGTAAATGGGCCAAATCGGTCCATGTTTTGATATAGCTGCCATATAAACCGATCTTGGGTCTTGATTTCTTGAGCCGCTAGGGGGCGCAATTCTCGTCCGAATTGACTGAAATTTCGCACATAGTGTTTTGATATCACTTCCAACAGCTGCGCTTAGTATCAAATCGGTCATTAACCTGATATAGCTGCCATATAAACCGATCTTGGATCTTGACTTCTTGAACCTCTGAAGGGAGCCATTCTCGTTCGATTTGACTGAAATTTTGCACTTAGTGTTTTGATATCAATTTCAACAACTGTAAGTAGTATGGTCCTAATCGGTCCATAACCTGATATACCTGCCATATAAACCCATCTTGGGTCTTGACTTTTTGAGCCTCTAGAATTTTGCACACAGTGTTTTGATATCACTTCCAACAACTGTTCTAAGTATGGTTCTAATCGGTCCATAGCCTGATAAAGCTGCCATATAAACCCATCTTGGGTCTTGACTTCTTGAGCCTCTAGAGAGCGTAATTCTCATCCGATTTGGCACAAATTTTGTACAACGACTCCTCCCACGGCTTTCATCATATGTGTGCAATATGGTCAGAATCGAACTATAGCTTGATACAGCTCCCATATAAACCGATCTCCCGATTTCGCTTCTTGAGCCCCGAATCGGACTATAACTTGATATAGCTGCTCTTCCGTCCTTATTCATTATACTTTGTTTGCCTAAAAACAGATACTGCGCAAAGAACTCGACAGATGCGACCATGGTGGAGGTTATAGAAGATTCGGCCCGGTCGAACTTAGCACGCTCTTATTTGTTACTTTTTGGCATCGCGTTGCGATATTATCGTGACATGGAGCGCTGTTTTCAAACAGCTGGGTCGGTCAGCCGATTAAAATACTATGTCGTTGTTATTTGTTATGACTACAGCTTATAGACGTCCTGCTGTGTCATATCGTTTGTATCTCACATCAATGTGCAAATCTTTGTTGCCACAAAGTACTGTACTCTATTTTGCTCCAATTACCTAGAGTAGCTAATCAATATCCCTAACTATTGCAAATTTAAATGTTAACAAAAATAAATCCCCCTTGGCAAATATAACATTAAGGACTAGGAGTGCACGCGAACATTTTGGTATAATAGCCGGAAACTAAATTGCATTATCTTATTGGTGTCAATTGAGGCAATTATAGCAATTGGCTTACCATTGACATTTCATTGGTTGTTAGATTTTTAAATAGCTTCATTGTCTTTGGTGGCCATTATCCTTTTGTTCACTTTTTAAATGTTGAGCTTATCTGTAATTTGTAGACAATAAACTTTTCAGTTTAATATGTGTCACAACTAAGGATGCCCGTGAAACCAACAACTCCTCCAAACTCTTACAATGGAGGCCGACTAGCTTCGAGGAGGAAAATGGCTTTTTGAGTTCGTCTTGTTTTGGTTGTTCTTTTTTGTCACCAGCAGTTATCTTTGAAAACCTTAATGGTTTTAAAAAGCTTACGATGAAGACATTAAACCAAAATAACGAGGTGCAGAGGGAATACATAACGCTGATGGAGTCAATGATGATTTTTAAAAAGAAAAGTAAGAAAAAAAATATTTTCCTCCTATGTGGCACACCGAAATGTATGGCCTGTTTTTTTTTTTTTTTTGCTTTTGCTTTTCACCATAGCACTTAGAAAATGATAATCGAGTAAAGAAAATCTGCCGGAAAACACTTCAAAGGCACCTCAAACCATGGATTTTTCCCTATTCATAGTCATCTTGGCATGGAATTATAGGTAATTTTTTTCTTGCTTTTGGTTTTGTTCTTATGAAAATTATTTGTTTGTGTGCTATTGTCTTGCCTTAAGTTTAGGGCTATAATAATAAAATAAAAATAAATGCTTCATAATGTGGGATGAATATAAAACTGAACATTATCTAAACGTATTTGTGGAAAACGTTTGCAGTTAACCTACACATGTAGACTTAAATAAGAAATTATGATGTGATTGCGATTTCTCGATTGCCCCTATGTGATCATTTGAAAAGTACTTTAATTTATAACAAACTCCATAAGGACTTTGACATAATAGGAATGAAATAGTCTAAATGTCTTTTGCTATTCCGGCAGTGATAAATAATACATTTTGTCAGTTCACAGAATTGTTGAAATCAGTTGGTATTATTATATGGCAGATATCATAAGTGTCGTCTTAGTAGTCATAAATAGTTCAACTGTCTATCAATTGCCGGACAGTGTGAGGTTTTCAATTTTGTATACCCTCCACCACTAATTTCGTCATTCTGTTTGCAACACCTCGAACTATGCGTCTAAGACCCCTTAACATATATACTCTTGACCATCATGTCATTTTAAGTTGATCCAGCCATGTCCGTCCATCCGTCCCTCCGTCCGTCCCTCCGTCCGTCCCTCCGTCCGTCCCTCCGTTCGTCCCTTTGTCCTTCCGTCCGTCTGTCCGTCCGTCCGTCTGTCCGTGCGTCTGTCTGTCCGTCCGTCCGTCTGTTTGTCGAAAGCACGCTCACTTTCGAAGGAGTAGTGCTAGCCGCTTGAAATTTTGCACAAATACCTTTTATTAGTGTAGATCGGTTGGGATTGTAAATGGGTCAAATCGGTCCATGTTTTGATATAGCTGCCATATAAACCGTTCTTGGGTCTTGATTTCTTGAGCCCCTGGCGGGCCCAATTCTCGTCCGATTTGACTGAAATTTTGCACGTGGTGTTTTGGTATCACTTCCAACAACTGCGCTAAGTATGGTTCAAATCGGTCTATAGCCTGATATAGCTGTCATATAAACCGATCTTAGATCTTGACTTCTTGAGCCTCTAGAGGGCGCAATTCTCATCCGATTTGGCAGAAATTTTGCACAACGTGTTTTGTTATGACTTCCAACAACTATGTTAAGAATAGTTCAAATCGGTCCATAGCCTGATATAGCTGTCATATAAACCGATCTGGGATCTTGATTTCTTGAGTCTCTAAAGAGCGCAAGTTTTATCCGATTTGGCTGAAATTTTGTACAACATCTTCTCCCATGATCTTTAACATACGTGTCGAATATGACATGAATCGCTTTATAGCCTAATACAGCTCCGCTATAAACCAATCTCCTTATTTTATTTCTTCAGCTCCTATAGTGCGCAATTCTTACTAGATTTGGCTGAAATTTTACACAATGCCTTCTACTATGGTCTCCAATATGCAATTCAATTATGGTCCGAAATGAACCATAACTTGATATTGATCCAATGACTTTTTGATACTGAACCAATGACTTTTTCTTTTCTTTTATCCTTTGTTTGCCTAAATAGAGATACCGCGCATAGAACTCGACAAATGCGATCCTTGGTGGAGGGTATATAAGATTCGGCACGGCCGAACTTAGCGCGCTTTTACTTGTTAGATATAGCTACTGTACTTATTAGTATTTGGTCCAATGGTCTGCTATGGGACATAAGGTATGCACTTTTTACCAGATTTTGAAGAAAGGTGGTTTACATATATACCCGAGGTGGCGGGTATCCAAAGATCGGTCCATAACGCCTTTTTATACCCTCCACCATAAGATGGGGGGTATACTAATTTCGTCATTCTGTTTGTAACTACTCGAAATATTCGTCTGAGACCCCATAAAGTATATATATTCTTGATCGTCGTGACATTTTATGTCGATCTAGCCATGTCCGTCCGTCTGTCCGTCCGTCCGTCTGTCTGTCGAAAGCACGCTAACTTCCGAAGGAGTAAAACTAGCCGCTTGAAATTTTGCACAAATACTTCTTATTAGTGTAGGTCGGTTGGTATTGTAAATGGGCCATATCGGTCCATGTTTTGATATAGCTGCCATATAAACCGATCTTGGGTCTTGACTTCTTAAGCCTCTAGAGGGCGCAATTCTTATCCGATTGAAATGAAATTTTGCAGGACGTGTTTTGTTATGATGTCCAACAACTGTGCGAAGTATGGTTCAAATCGGTCCATAACCTGATATAGCTGCCATATAAACCGATCTTGGGTCTTGACTTCTTGAGCCTTTAGAGTGCGCAATTCTTATCCGATTGAAATGAAATTTTGTACGACGTGTTTTGTTATTATATCCAACAACTGTGCCAAGTATGGTTCAAATCGGTCCATAACCTGATATAGCTGCCATATAAATTGATCTTGGGTCTTGACTTCTTGAGCCTCTAGAGGGCGCAATTCTTATCCGAATGGAATGGAATTTCGCACGACGTGTTTTGTTATGATACCCAATAACTATGCTCAGCATGGTTTAAATCGGTTCATAACCTGATATAGCTGCCATATAAACCGATCTTGGGTCTTGACTTCTTGAGCCTCTAGAAGGCGCAATTTTTATCCGATTTGGCTGAAATTTTGCATGACGTATTTTATTTTTACTTTCAACAACTGTGTCAAATAAGGTTCAAATCGGTTCATAACCTGATATAGCTGCCATATAAACCGATCTGGGATCCTGACTTCTTGACCCCTAGAAGTCACAATTATTATCTGATATGCCTGAAATTTTGTACGACGGATCCTCTCATGACCATCAACAAACGTGTTTATTATGGTCTGAATCGGTCTATAGCCCGATACAGATCCCATATAAATCGTTCTCTCTATTTTACCTCGTGAGCCCCAATGGGCGCAATTCTTATACGAATTGGCTGAAATTTTACACAGGTCTCCAACATATAATTTAATTGTGATCCGAACCGGACCATAACTTGATATCGTTTTAATAGCAGAGCAACTCTTTTCTTATATCCTTTTTTGCCTAAGAAGAGATGCCGGGAAAAGAACTCGACAAATGCGATCCATGGTGGAGGGTATATAAGATTCGGCCCGGCCGAACTTAGCACGCTTTTACTTGTTACTTGTTAAAGACTGTATCGTGATTTCTTAAAAACAAACTGACGGACATGGCAAAATCGTTTTAGATTTTTACGCTCATCAAGAATATATATACTTTATAGGGTCGGAAATGGATATTTCGATGTGTTGCAAACGGAATGACAAAATGAATACACCATCCATCCCATACCATCTTTTTTCTATAACTTTTGAACTGATAGAGATATGTTCACGAAACTAAATATTGTCAATGCTAAGGTGTTTCTCAATAAGTGTGCGTTATTTGGCGACAAAAGTAGGCCCAGGGTTTGATCCATGGGACTTGAAAATTGTTCATCTGAAGCATGTCAAATATTGAATTGCTTGCCAAACATTTTATACCCACCACCATTGGATGGGGATATACTAATCTATTCATTCCGTTTTTAGCACATTGAAATATTGATCTGCGACACCATAAATAATATATATTACTTTATTGGATCTTAGACCAATAATTCGATGTGTTACAAATGTATTGACGAAATTCGTATGCCCCCATCCTATGGTGAACCGTATAACAAGTAAAACTGTTAAGTTCGGCAGGGCCAAATCTTATATACTCACCAAGGATCACATTTTCAAGTTCTTAGGACGGTTTATCTTTAAAGGCATAAATTAGAAAATGATAATTTGAAAATCATATCAAGAATTCCCCATGAATTTTTTTATAGGCTTGGATAAGAATTGCGCCCTCTAGACACTCAAGAATTACATATATTTCGAAGATGGAAGCTATAACAGGTTTCAGATCGGTTAGGACCTTACTTGGCATATTTGTTGAAAGTCATAGGAAAAGCCATTTTGCCAAATTTCAGTCAAATCAGCCTCTAGAGGCTGATTATACGGGATCTTTATCAGGTTTTCGACCGATTGGAGGGAACATCTGTTGGTGGTCTTAGGAAAAGTTCTCGTGCAAAGTTTCAGTCTAATCGGGAATGAATTGAGCCACCAAGATGCTCTGGAAGTATATACAGGAGATAGGCATGTGTGGGAGCTATATCAGGTTTTATGCAGATTGAAACCATACTTGAGTCACGTACAGAAGATCATTCAAAAAGTCATCGTGAAAGAATTTTGCCAAATCAGATAAAATTTGTGGCCTGTATTCATATGAGAACTATATCAGGTTTTCGACCGATTGGAACCATACTTGGCATATTTGTTGGAAGTTATAAGAAAAGCTATCTTGCTTGCTTTTCAGGCAAATCGGACAACAATTGCGCTCTCCAAAGCCTTAAGAAATATAATCTGGAGATCGGTTCATATGGGAGATATATCTAAACGTGGATTTCACTCATTTAAAACCCCACCCGACGGACTGATGAACAAACGAAAAGATCGACGGATATGTCTAGATAGACTTAAAATGTTATGACGATTAAAAATTTTAATATACTTTATGTAGTCTTAGACGAATATTTCGAGATTATTCAAACGGAATGACGAAATTATAACGTTTCCCATCCTATAGTGGAGGATATACAAATTTAATGAAGTCCTATATACCGTTAGTGATGTTCCAGATATTTTGGAGTGTTTTTTGTCGGGTTTCACGAGATCTATCTTTCAAAAAATTAATGTTTGGCTAGAAGTTCAATATTTTACTTGCTCGAGGTAACCAACTTTCAAGTTCCATGGATCAGCCCCTGGACCCACTAGGATCGATAAGTTTTGCATACTTATTGGAAAACACTTCATCATTGACTATGCTAAGCTACGTGTACGTATCTCTATCTGTTTAAAAGTTCTTGAACTTTTTGCAAGATTTTTCGACTAGGCAACTCTGTGCGCTGTATGACAATTTAAGAAAACAAATTCACATTTAATCACTTATTTTTATTTGTCAGTAAAAGACGCTATACCAAACCAACCAACCAAAAGTATTGCAGAAGATTTGCAATGAACCACCCCTGGACAAAAGATCGCTGTTTTATTAGAGATCTTAATCGCACTTTAGGTTAGGTTAGGTTGAAAAGAGGGTGCGGATATTAATCCACCCCATAGCACTTTGGACATACACCTCAGCCAGTAATCGGCTTGTTGTGCGCTCTAAAATCTGAAAGTAACCTCTAAAAAGAAACCTTACAGAAACCATAATTGTTCTCAATCCCACTCCCCTAAGATGGTTCATGTTTGATATGGTGTCTCCACCTAAGTACCGGTATCTGTTGGACGCGAAAGCCGGACAACGACAAAGGAAATGCTCCAACGTCTCATCATTTTCACCGCATGCCCTACACTTGCTATTACTTGCCGCACCGATTCTACATAAGTGGGCTCGTAGTCATATGGATCCCGTTATGATACCAATAGCTATACTGACCTCCTTCTAACTTCGTTTCAGTAATAGCCTCGTCTTCTTACGATATGGATCCCCCATAGGATTTTCGCCGTCCTTCCGACCGTTTTGCTGTTCCACAATGTTGCATGATCATTCGATCGCGTCGACCCGAAAGGCTTCGGGTTAACCAAGTTTATTGACGGCAGTCGTCTGGCCTTCGCCGCCAAATCGTCTGTCCCTTTATTTCCCCTTACTCCGTTATGGCCAGGCAACCAAACGATGCCGATTCTCCCATCCTCAGAGAAGGCGTTAATCTTCTTCTAACACTGCAAGACTGTTCGTGACCTTAGCGTCCTGGTTGTTATTGCCCTTATGACAATTTTACTGTCGGTAAAGATGTTCACACTCGATGTTCTCGCGTTAGGATCACACCACTTAAAAATTCCATGATCGCTCGGATCTCCGCCAGCAGGACCGTGTTATGGTCAGGTAATCTAAAACAGATGTCAGTCCCTGGGTTCTCAATGTAAACCCCAAGGCCCACTCTGTCCTCTAGCTTTGATCCATCCGTGTTACATGATCTTCCAAATGGCAATACTAGGGTTTCGTCAATAAAAGAATGTGCCGATGGCAGCAGTGCCTCGCACTTGACTTCAAGGTTAATCTCAGGTATCCGGTCGGAAACCTCTTCACTTCCTTCCAGGTTTCCTGTCGTCGTCTCGATTATACCGCGATGAGCTGAGCCATTCTCCCATCGCCTTATGTCCCATAATCGTAGTGGCTGCCTCACACTTAATCTATATGTCAATGGGTCGGATATCTAGAATAGTCTCCAGTGCCCTAGTGGGCGTGGTCCTCATCACTCCGCCCATGCTAAGACAACATGTTCTCTGAACCTGTTGTATGGTGCTTGTGTTGCACTTTTTCTCCATAGCAGTCCACAAACTACTGAGGCGTAAGTAAGTATTGGTCTAATTACGCTCCTGTAGGGCCAGTGGACTATGCAAGGATTCAGGCCCCATTTCGAACCTACGGCCCGTCTACATAGTGACCAACATCTGTGAGCCTTCTCAGAAGGCTCCTGAATGTGACACTTCCAATTCAGTTTCCTGTCCAAGATCACACCTAAGTATCTGACCTTGACTGATATCGAAATCGTCTTATTGGGGAAACGTGGTGCATTAAATTGGCCCATCTTTGTCTTGCTCGTGGCCAGGCATATTTTAGTCTTCTCTGGGTTAACATTGCAACCTCTGGGTCTAGCCCAGTCAAATGCCATATGCAAGACCCTTTCGGCCCTTCTGCATAGCCCGTTCGGATCCTTATCCCGTAGAAGTATTATGACATCGTCTGCGTATCACACTTTAAAGTCAACCAAACTCAATAACCTCAAAGTACCATTAACAGATTTCCAATTAATCTCATTTTTAAAGTTTTTCGCATTTCCCACCTTCGAAAGGAGTAGAAAGAGGACAAGCTCGAAAACATAAATAGCTTGATTTTAAAATATATTTTTAAATGTTTATCCACTTATTAAATTCCTGTCTGTGAAAGGGTTTAAGTAATAAATTTGGAATGTGTTCATGTGTGACTAGACCAAACACTCTCAGCACGGAAGTGTGAAGAGCATCCGCAAATCCCAAACAAAAGCTATCCCACCAAACTCTTAACTCAAACCTACCCACACTCCTATGCCATGTATTGCTTTATTCTGTTGTATAAAAGGATTTGTTTTCAAGATTGTTTGCGTGAATGCTTGAGTGTGAGCGAACGCACGCCATGAATTTGGAGCAACACGTATATGTTGTAAATACATATATTGAAACTGAGATCCCTTTATGCGCTCCTTAGCTTTTGTTGTTTACAATTGCAAATTGATAAATAGGATTTCACGGTGCAGTATACCTAAAATTCTTCCAATTTTTTACACTTTTCGATTACTGTGAAGGCATTTTTCTGCCATCTTTCGTTTCGTGTCTCTTCCCTTCTGGGAAAGTATTCGCTGGTGAAGTATTGTAGATGGGTGGTATCTGCGTATGGGCTGTTACCCAGAGCTTTGATCTTATTTTGCGATAAAGCACCTAAACTTAGATTATCAAAAAAAAAACTATAAAAGGAAATGTAGACCACGAAGTTTAAAGCGATTATTTTATAAGTATAAACTTTCCGCGAATTTCTTTTAAACAGTTTGGCTAGCTTACCATCCGTATAGCATCGCCTCATTTGGACAAGTCTTAGTTTGTCACTCCCCTAAGTTGGTTTATGTTTTGTATAGTGTCCCCAACTAAGTGCCGGTATCTATTAGACGCGAAAGCCGGGCAATGAAGGAAATATCCTTTTCTTCAACGTCTCGTCATCTTCCCCGCATGCCCTACACCTGCTAACACTTGCCGCAGCGATTTTACATAAGTGAGCTCGTAGTCCTATAGGTCCCGTTATAATAACATAGCTATACTGATCTTCCTTTCAGTAATAGCCCTGTCTTCTCACGATCTGGATCACCCCATAGGATTTTCGCCGTCCTTCCGACCGTTTCGCTGTTCCACAGGGTTGCATGCGCATTAGTAGACCCGAAACGCTTCGGGTTAACCAAGTTTATTGACGGCTGCCCTCTGTCCTTCATCAAATCGTCCGCCATTTCATTCACCCTAACTCCGTTATGGCCTGGCACCCAATCGATGCATATTTTGTCATCCTCAGAGAAGGCGCTAATCACCTTCTTACACTGCAAGACCGTCCTGGTTGTTATTGCCCTTATGGCAATTTTACTGTTCGTAAAGATGTTCACACTCGACGTCCTCGTGTTAGCATCACACCACCTCACGTATCCCGTGATCGCCCGGATCTCCGCCTGCAGGACCGTATTATGGTCAGACAGTCTAAAACAGATCTCAGTCCCTGGGTTCTCAATGTAGACCCCCAGGACCACTCTGTCCTCTAACTTTGATCCATCCGTGTGCCGCTGGCACAATGAGTTGTGTTATGGCCTTCGACATCCTTCTTTCATTTGGCCCAGATCGGTCGAGATTAGAATATAGTTGCCATATAGACCTATCTCTCGATTTAAAGTCTTAGACCCATAAAAGACCCATTTATTGTCCTATTTTGCCGATATCGGGGCAATGAGTTATGTTACACTCTTCGACATCCCTCTTCGATTTGACCAAGATCCGTTCAGTTTTGGATATTGCTGCCAAACTCTCGATTTAAGGTCTTGGCCCCATAAAAGGCGCATTTATAATCCGATTTCGCTGACATTTGACACACTAACTTATAGTAGGCTTTTCGACATCCGTGTCGTATATGGTTTAGATCGGTCTATATTTGGATAAAGCTACCAAAATGACCAATATTTTGTTCTACAAAATTGAACAATGACTTATACTTATTAGACCACTCAATGTCCGTGCCGAATTTGGTCCAAACCGTACCATATTTCGATCTTGCTGCTATGAGGACATAAATTTTGAATTTTTTACCGGGCTATGACGAAATGTGGTTTATATAGAGATGTGCGACGGGTAAATACCCAAATCGTATTTTTCCGGTAAATTAAAAAAATACCCGGGTATTTGCCCTTATATATCGGGTAATAAATGGATATTTAATGGCCTTAATACCCTATATCTGGAGATCGGCAAACCGGTCTGCAGGGCAGCTATATCCAAATATAGCTCGATCTTGACCGCACTTCACAGAAATAGTTAGGGGTCTACTAGAACTCGCTGTGCCAAATTTCATCGAAATGGGATGGAAAATTAGCAAAATATTGCCTCAGGGGTTTAAGTTTGGAGATCGGTCTATATATATCGGCTATATATAACTATTTCCAATTTTATGAGATCAGAAGGTCAGGTTTATATACAGAGAATACGAAATCATCGAAGATACACCGAAAGCCAGGCAGGAGGTAAGGGTGGTATTTATACCCAAGCCCTGCAAAGCAAATTATTTATACTCAAAACAATGGAACGTTTTGTGGAGTAGGACATCTATCGAACTGCTCAAATACAAACAGCATGCCCATGTCAAGGAAAGGTCAGTGGAGACTGCGCTGCTCGAGGTTATGCATAAAACAGAAGAATCCTTCGTTACCTAGACGTACACATTGGCAGTTTGCATTGACATCGAGAGGGGGCTTAGCGATGGGCGACCGATACATTGATCCAATCCTTAGATGAGTACCGGGTGGACGAAGTTCTTAGAGGCTGGATAAACAATATGCCAAGGAGCAGGTGGATAAGTTGCGGGTCCCATGACATAAATATAAGGGAGAAAGTGGCACAAGGCACGCCACAGGGGGCATTTTATCGCCACTACTTTGGGTGGCCACCATAAATAGCCTATTACAGATGATGACTAAGGGGGGATTTGAATCAGTCTGCTATACTGACGATACTATAATACTTCTTAGGGGAGGCATCCGAACCAGCTATGCAGAAGTGCCGAAAGGGTCTTGCATATGGCATATGACTGGGCTAGACCCAGGGGTCTCAATGTTAACCCAGAGAAGACTGAAATATGAAATAGGAAACTAAATTGGAAGTGTCTTATCCAGAAGCTTACTGACAAGGCTCACAAATGTTGGGCACTGTGTAAACAGCCCATAGGCTCGAAATGGGGCTAGAGTCCGCCAGCGGATTGGCTCTTGAAGAGCTAGATTAGACCAACATTAACCTACGTATCAGTAGTTAGGTGGACTGCGATGGAGAAAAGGTGCAACAGGTTCAGAGAACATGTTGTCTTGGCATATGCGGAGCGATGAGGACTACGCCCACTAGGGCACTGGAGATTATTCTAGATATCCGACCTTATGACATGCAGATTAAGTGTGAGGCAGCCATTGCGCATGTGAGACTTAAGACGATGGGAGAATGATTAATATGTACACGGCCATCCACCATTAGCTTTAAATCTACACCTCCGCCTTGTACGAATGGCTTCTGTCTTCGCTGCAGCCAGATTCAGCCTTTTTGATATAAGTCATGTTAGAATTCTTGACAGGCAGTCGTTAGCCACTATTGCTATTAGAGTAGCTGTGTGTTGATCGACAACGATCGCCACATCATTAGTATATTTCACTAGTTTAGTGCCTTTTGGAAGGCCCAGATTTAGAAGGCAATCGTACATCATGTTCCAAAAGAATAGACCAGAGATCGATCCTTGGGGAACCCCTGATGTTATTTTCTAATATTCTGTTCTGTATCGAAAAGTAATATTCTATCTTCCAAATAGCTGGGTAGGAAAGTAATCTGAGGCCATCGTAGTGCAGAGGTTAGCATATAACCTGTCTGATTAAGCATTCCCATATTATTGGATTTTTTAAACCTATCTGGATAATTAAACGATAGGAACCAGAAATCATCTTCCTTCTTCTGTTCTCGTGGAATCACAATGGACGAAAACGTCTAAGTGAGTTTGATGGCAGAATGCCACTTAAACCTAACCTAACATCAAAAAATGTGAATAAAGTAAATTTTTCGTAATTCAATATTTTCGTAATTTTTTCGTAAAAAACGGTTATTTCATTGTTTCGTCTCTATACAGAAAACATGGCTCAGCACTGTCAATTTTGCTTACTGTAATGTAAAATAGACTCAATGTAGATTGAAGATCGGACCATAAATGCGCTTTTGACAGCCCGAAGAAAATTTTATAGGTCCAAGGTGACCAACTTGCATATAAACTGGATGACAACTCAGCTATAACCATGAAAAATTTCATGAAGATAACGCTATCCGTTCCAAAATGACAGACTTATTGCCCGACTTTCGCGTCTAACAGATACAGGCACTTGGGGAAAGATCCCTCGAGAGGCACGTTTTAAAGATATCTTGTAGTATTTCTGGCCATACCTTGCCAACGAGTGACATTATCTCATTTGGTACTCCATCCGGACCGGGAGCATTTCCTGTCTTGAGTTTGACGCTGAATGAATGACTGATGGTCACAAAGTGGAGGTTGTGAACACTCCAAAATTATGTCGCCCAATCCCGGCATGGAATAACTATGAACCCCACACATGCTGGAAATTTGTGCTCCGATCTGTGTGGTGGCCATATGTAGTTATCACGAGAAGCTCAGTTGAGAGCAACCACAAGTTGCGGATAGTGGGATGCTTCGTATATGGAGTAGCTGCAACTGCAGTTGCGGACAAACAGCGGTATCGAGTGGAGAGGCCGAGCGGCACAGTCTTTTGCTTAAAAACTGAGTGCCTATGATGCTCGTCATGACAAGGCTAGTTTTTTGCACTTTTAAATATCCAATAGCCATCGGTCCCATGGACCGGAACGAGCATTCTCATCTTTAGGAGTTTGACAAGGAACGCTACCTCCACATGCAATGTGGCTACAACAACAACAACATGTATCTCACTATAGACTAGAAAAGGTCAAATCTCATTGTGTCAGTCATTACGGGTTACTGTCTGTTTGGTAAACATGCCGACAGACTGAAGCTTGCAAGTAATGACTTCTGCAGAAGCTTTGAAGAGTCCATGAACAATAGACTAGAGAACATCTGCTGTGTGTGTCTCGCACTTGCAGTCAGAAGGACATCCACTTTAGGTTCTCATTTGTTCGAGAGTTTGTCTCATTTAGCGAATTTGAAAATTCGCAAGTTGTTAGGCTTTTAAAAGCGATCTGGATGGTTCAAAGGTGGGAACTAGAAGGCATCTTCTTTTCCTGTTTCTGTGGTATCACAATAGGCGAAAACGTCTAAGTGAGTCTGATGGAGGCTTGCCACATAAAGTTTACCAAACCCTACCTTATTATACCCACCACCATTGGATAGGGGGTATATTCATTTGGTCATTTAGCTTGCAACACATCGAAATATCAATTTCCGACCCTACAAAGTGTATATATTTCGTATCGTCGTAAAATTCTAAGACGATTTAACGAAGTCCGTGTGTCTGTCCGTTTGTTCGCCTGTCCGTCCGTCTGTTGTAATCACTCTACAGCCTTCAAAAATTGAGATATTAAACTGAAATTTGGCACAGATACGTCTTTTTGATGCACGCTGGTTATATATTTGGATATAGCTGCTATATAGACCAATTTTCCGATCAAGGGTCTAATGCCCATAAATGCTTTATTATTCATCCGATTTCGCTGCAATTTAAAACAGTGAGTATCTTTAGGACTCCCGACATCTGATCCAAATATGGTTCATATCGGACTATATTTATATATAGCTGCCATATATACCGATCTGCCGATAAAGGGTCTGAAGCCCATAAATGCTTTGTTTATTACCCGATTTCGCTGAAATTTAAAACAGAGAGTTATCTTAAGTCTCCTGATATCTGACCTAAATATGGATCAAGTTGGGCTATATTTAGCTATAGCTGCCATATAGACCGATCTCCAGATAAAAGGTCTAAAGCCCATATGACCTTTATTTTTTAGCCGATTTCGCTGAAATTTGAAACATTGAGTAGTTTTACGCCTTCCTAAGATAGGACTTAAATGTGATTCATATCGGACTATATTTAGATATTGATGCCATATAGACCGATCTGACGATAAAGGGTCTGAAGCCCATAAAAGCTTTGTTTATTACCCGATTGCGCTGAAATTTGAAACAGAGAGATATCTTAGCCCTCCTGATATCTGACCTAAATATGGATCAAATTGGACTATATTTAGGTATAGCTGCCATATAGACCGATTTCCAGATAAAGGGTCTAATGCCAATAAAAGCTTTATTTTTTAACCGATTTTGCTGAAATATGAAACAATGAGTAGTTTTACGACTCCTAACACAGCACCCAAATATGGTTCAGATCGGACTATATTTAAGTATAGCTATATATAAAAGCTTTATTTTGTAGCCGATTTCGTTCAATTTTGAAACATTGAGTAGTTTTACGCCTTCCTGAGATCGGACCTTAATGTGATTCAGATCGGACTATATTTAGATATAACTGCAATATAGACCGATCTGACTATTAAGGGTCTGAAGCCCATAAAAGCTTTATTTTTTAACCGATTTCGCTGAAATTTGAAACAGTGGGTAGTCTTAGTTCTCCCAACATCCGTCCCAAATATGATTCGGATCGGTCTATATTTAGATATAGCTGTCGCACAGACCGATATCCCCATAAAGGGTCTGAAGCGAATAAAAGCTTTATTTTTTATCCGATTTCGCTGAAATTTGTAACAGTAAGCTTTAGGCCGCCCGCTTTTTGACCCAAATATGGTAAAGATCGGACTGTAGATATAGCTATATATACAGATTTAAATATAGCTGTCATATAGACCGATGTGCCAATTAAGGGTCTGAAGCTCATTAAAGCTTTATTTATTACCCGATTTTGTTGAAATTTTAAATACAAAATTCAACAGTGACTTGTATTTGTTAGCCCACTTAATATCCGTGTCGAATTTAGGTGCATAAGTTATCCAATTTTACCGGATTGTGCAGAAAGGGGTTTTCATATATATATTCGAGGTGGTGGGTATCCAAAGTTCGGCCCGGCCGAACTTAATTTGGTTGCATAAGTTATCCAATTTTCACCGGACGGTACCGAAAGGGGGTTTTCATATATACCCGAGGCCGTGGGTATCCAAAGTTCGGCCCGGCCGAACTTAATGCCTTTTTACATGTTTTTCATTAGGAGATATAAAGGATCAACTTGAACGATAATAGATATTCTTTTCACGTCTCAAATAAATATTTTTTTTTCTTTGAAATAATCACGAGGTTGGGGAATATCTCACATCTCGAATATTAGGAATTCAGAATTCAATAAAGCCCTGTTGTCGATTCTTATCATATTGAATTTTCCCATTGCCATGGGGTTGTAAAAATTTATGCAATGACCCATATGTGGGTAGAGTTTATCGATGTGTCTGTTGTTGGTTGAAACTGCTTTTGCCATTAACACAATTTAGTTTTGTGGTTTCTATTCACTTTCTTTCCCAGCGTATATGTACATATTTATGTAAGTCTGCCTACCGATATGCCTGTGAGTTTGTGCGGAAAATACATTTCTTTCCATTTCCTATCGAAAATGTTGCTTGGCCATGCAGAAGAAAGCATTCTGGCGCAGAAAGCAAGAAAAAATTGGCCTATTTTTATCTTTATCACTCTTGCTTTTGTTCACTTTTTAGCAATTTTTTCCCATATCAGGATGCTAATGGCTGTTTAGGTTGTTTTACGTTTTTTTTTTTTTTTTTTTTTTTTTTGTGTTCCCTCCTTCAACTTCCTTTGCTGTGGCTGCCTGCGATATGAATGGGCCTCCCTCTCGATTGGGTATATATATATATGTTTAAATTGGCTTATTAAGGATGCCGACATTAAATTATAAACTTTGCAATGTTTAATGTTGCAGCACAAGTACATAAATTACCCGATAAAAACCATCCGAATGTTTCGAGCAACAACTAATGAGCCTGGTCGTTTTTTATTTTCAAACAAATATGGCGATAGCAAAGTTTACAATATTTGGCAAAATTTCGATTTTATGCCGAAAATTTGCAGTAATTTGCGGACAAGTTGTTTCTGCCCTGATCATTCCCATAATTAGATACATTGAAATAAGGCAAGTAACGACGACCAAACAAAAACATAACAATTTCTCGAGATTATGGCAATAAATTATTGGGCGATATGCTGAGATTAATGAACCACTAAGTTTGCGGAGAGATTTAAGTTTAACTAAAGTTGCAAAATATTAAAGGCGGCGAAATCGGAAATTGCTGGATTCTTTCTTTCCTATATATAACCAGTAAGGAAGGGCAAAAGTCGGGCGGTGTCGACTGCATAATACCCTACACCTAACCCTATAAGTACAATGTGGGAGATATATCCAACTCTGATCCAATTTTGATGGACCTTGGCGGATGTTTTCAGATGGGTAAATATGTTCAAACTGTAATGACTGCGATCGGCATATTACAACATTATTGGAAATTTGTCAAATTCTGACGAACATATATTTGGGAGCTTTATCTAATTCAGAACCGATTTCGAACAAACTTCTTAGATAATGCGGTAGGTGCCGAAGAAAGCGTTGTGTTAAATGTTGGCAATATTGGTCAATAAATGCGCTTGCAGTGATCCTAGAAATGAAAATCGGGCGATATACATATATGACAGCTATATTTAAATCTAAGCCGAATCCTATAAAATTTACCTGTGATGTCTATAGTCCTTCCTGCCAAACTTCGAGAGAATCGGTCAAAAAATGAGCACTTTAGTGCAATATTTCTTAAAATCGGACGAAGATATATATATGAGCTACACCTAAATCAGAACCGATTTAGAGCAAAC
This sequence comes from Stomoxys calcitrans, assembly GCF_963082655.1. Lineage (NCBI taxonomy): Eukaryota > Metazoa > Arthropoda > Insecta > Diptera > Muscidae > Stomoxys > Stomoxys calcitrans. Next base: position 85,704,248 of record NC_081554.1, read on the forward strand.
TTCTCAGATGCTGTGGCAGTCGTCGAAAAAAGCGTTTCGTACAATTTTGGCAAGATGGGTCAATAAATGCGCTTTTTGTGACTCAAGAAGTTTAAATCGGGCGATATGTATATACATATGAGAGTTATATAAAAAATTGAACCGATTTCAATGAAATTCACAAGTAATGTCGAGAGTCAAGCGAAAATTCTTCCCGCCAAATTTCGAGAGAATCGGGTAACAAATGACCATTTGATTGAATTATTACTGCAAATCGGACGAATATATATCCAAATCTGAACCGATTTTTCCAATTTCAATAGACTTCGTCTTTAGGCCGAAAAACATGCCTATACCAAGTTGGAAGACGATCGGATATAAATTGCGACCTGTAGTTTGAACAAAAATTAACATGTACAGACAGACGGACGGACAGACAGACGGACAGACAGACGGACAGACGGACAGACAGACAGACGGAAATAGCTAAATCGAATCAAAAAGGGATTCTGAGTCGATCGGTATACTCATCAATGGGTCTAACTCTTTTCCTTCTGGGTGTTACAAAGAAATGCACTAAGTAATAACTACCGTGGTGCAGGGTATACAAATCAATGTGTGTTTGTTTTTCGGTTTGTTTGTTTGTATGTGTGTCGTGTTTTCCTTATAGACTCAAAAATGGCTGAACCGATTTTTTTGACATTTTCACAGATGGTGCATAATCATCCCGTGGTGAAAATAGGGTACTACATTTTTTGATATCTGAAGGGGGCGGACCCTCCCCTTTACCCTAATTTTCAGAAACGCCAGATCTCGGTGATGAGTGGTGCGATTTAAGCGAAATTGTGTGTGCTATTTTAAAATAACCTAAAAATAAAAATTTGCTATCCAAATTTCGGATGGAGTACCTAGGGAGGCAGCCCCACCCCCAAAACCTATCAAATATAAGTATAGACCAATCATGACAATATGGGGCTCAAATGAAAGGTATTTAAGAGTAGGAAACGTATCTGCTATCCAATTGTCGGACTAAGTGTTAGGGGGACCACCCCAACACTCCTAATTCGGACATAAATACCGACCTTGGCAATATGGGACTCAAATGAGAGGTATTTGAGAGTAGAATATGAATTTGATATTTAAATGTGGGACCAAGTTTCTGGGAGAGCTCCCCTTCCGCAGAACACCCCCCAAACAGGACTTATTTACTGATCATGGCAATATGGAGCTCAAATAAAACGTATTTAAGTGTAGAATACGAATTTGATACCCAAATGTGGGACCAAGTGGTTGGGGGCCGCTCCTTCCAAAAACAACCCCCAAAAAAAGAAAAATTTACTACAATAGCAATATGGGGCTCGAATTAAAGGTATTTGGGAGTAAAGCACGAATCTGATATCAATATTCGGGAAAAAGTTTGTATGGGGCTACCCCACCCCCACAACACCACCCATATAGGACGTATTTGCTGACCATTCCAATATGGGGCTGTAATAAAAAGTATTTTAGCGTAGAACACGAATCTGATATATATTTTCAGGGCCAAATCACTGAAATCACTGCCGCCTTATCCCCCCAAAACCGGTCACGTTTATCGACTTTGGAAATATTGGGCTCAAATGAAAGATATTTGGGAGTAGACCAAGAATCTGATATCAACATTCGGAACCAACTGCCTAGTGGACGTTCCACCCCCATAACAACGCCCAAATAGGACGTATTTGCTCACCATGACAATTTTGACAAGAGAGTGGATTTCGATCTTGATAGTTTTTAGGGCCCATACACTTAACCAGGCATATTTGCTGACTTTTGCAATAAGGAGTTAAAATGAAATGTATTAGAAATTAGAAAACGAATTTGATAACCAATTTTGAGGCCAATGGCAATATGGAGTTCAAATAAATTATATTCGAGAGTAGAGCACGATGTTGATATATTTTCACTCACCAAAACACCCCTAAATCGGGCACGACCACGTCAATGTTGGACTCAAATGAAAGGTATGGGGGATGTACCCCTTCCCTAAAACACCCCACAAACAAAAATTATTTACTGACCATCGCAATATGGGGCTCAAATAGAGGTACTTGGGAGTAGAATACGAATCTGATAATCAAATGTGGGACCATGTATTTGGGGCACCGCCACTTTTCCAAAACACCCCCCAAAGAGTACAAATTTTGGGACTAAATGTTTGAGGACGCCTCTTCCCATACACTCCCCTTAAACCAATGGCAATATGGGGCTTCAATAAATGGTATTTGAGAAAAGAGCCCAGTGCACGATGTATTTTTTTCTGGGCCAAGAGTTTAAGTGATCACCTCACCCTGGTAAACACCCCTAAATCGGACATCATGACAAAATCGAGCTGGAATAAAGACTTTTAATAATGGAGTATATCTAACACCCAAACGTTAATGACCCTAAACCCGTTTAGCTAGTATTTTATATTGTAGTATAATCTGCAGGTGGGCAATTAAGCCTTTTCCTATCGTCCTTGGTGATTAAATGATATAGCAGATCAGTTTAAAATACAAATTGTGATTTCCCAGACTTGATGCGGATGCTTCCAGATTAGATGACTATGTGGACCTTGGGATATACTGAAAAGAAATTAGTCCATGCCTTTCGAGGAAATTACATTGTCACTGTTGGTTGTATCAAGCGGATTATTTTGAGATTGAATTATTGGTGGAGTTCCTAAGATAAAAGGTTTTAACGATTGTTGGTAACAATTTCTTCCCAGGCAGCCTGGCGATATTTTGAATTCAAAAACCTCCCCAACTAACACAGATCTCTCAGCTCAATATTCCAAAATCATCTGTTCCGGGTATCGACAGCATATCGGCAAATGAGCTTGGAAGTATGACCTTGCATATTTCATGGACTGGAATCTGCGGGAATGCCACTGGAGTGTATGTGGGATACTGATTTACAGGCAAGAGAACTGCATAAGACCCAATATTTGGCACTCAATAGACATTTATGAAGTATGGCAACCATGTAAAAACTTCTCCTCAAAAGAGGTGCACTGCGGCAAAACCTTATATCGGGAGATCGGTCTATATGGCAGCTATATGCAAATCTGGACCGATCTGGGCCAATTTGAAGAAGGATGTCGAATGGCCTAACACATCTAATTGTCCAATAATTCAGCAAAATCAGATGACATATGCTCCTTTTATGGGCCCAAGACCTTAAATCGAGAGATCGGTGTATATGGCAGCTATATCTAAATATAGTCCGATCTGAACCATATTTAGGTCAGATGTCGGGGGCTTAAAACAACCCAATGTTTTAAATTTCTGCGAAATCGGTAAAAAAAAAAAAAACTTTATGACCTTCAAACCCTTAATCTGGAGATCGGTCTATATGGCAGCTATTTCTAGATAAGATCCGATCTGAACCATATTTGTACCAGATGTCGGGAAGCCTTAAGCTACTCACTCTTTCAGAGTGAGCAGATCGGCAGATCGGTCTATATAGCAGCTATATCTAGATATGGTCCGATTTAGCCGGTTCAAGAACTTAACCAGCGTGCATCAAAAAAAATGTATTTATGCCAAATTTCAGCTCAATATCTCAATTTGTGAAGGGTGTATAGTGATTACAACAGACGGACGGACAGACGGATAGTCGGACAGACATACGGGCGTCGTTAAACTGTCTTAGAATTAAACGATTATCCGATTTGAAGGGTCGGAAATTGATATTTCGATGTGTTACAAATGGAATGACTATATATCCTACGGTGGTTGGTATTTTACAGTCGGCACCTACCCTATAAGTACAATGTAGGAGCTATATCCAATTCTGAAACAATTTTAATGGAGCCCGGCAAATGTTTTCAGATGGGTTATTAAACAACCAGTATCAAATTTAGAGCAAATATGTTGAAGCTGTAATAACTACGGTTAACAAATGAGCACTTTATTGCAATACTTCCTATATTTAAATCTGAACCCATTTGGAACAAACTTGTTAGATATTATGGTAGTTGATGAGGAAAGCGTTGTTCAAAGTTTTTTGCAAGATTGGTCAATAAATGGGCTTGCAGTGGCCCTAGAAGTGAAAATCGGGCGATATATATATATAGCAGTTATATCTAAATCTGAACCGATTTCTATGAAATTAACCAGTAATATTAAGAATCATAAGAAAATCCTTCCTGTCAAATTCGATAAAATCGGTTAACAAATTACCATTTTATTGCATTATTACTGCAAATCGGACGAACGGGGAAAGTGCTGTATAAAATTTTGGCAAGATTGGATTATAAATGCGACTGCAGTGACCATAGAAGTGAAAATCGGGCGATATATATATATACCAGCTATATCTAATTTTGAACCGATTTCTATGAAATCCATCAATAATATCGAAATTCACAACAAACTTCTTCCTGCCAAATTTCAGGAGAATCGGTTAACAAATGACAATTTTATTGCATTATTACTGCAAATATGGGAGCTATATCTAAATCTGAACCGATTTTGAGAAAACTTTATGGATATTGTAAAAGTCGTCGAGGACAGCGTTGTGCAAAGTTTTGGCAAGATTGATCAACAAATGCCCTTGCAGAGAGTGAAAATCGGGCGATATATATATGAGAGCTATATGTAAATCTGAACCGATTCACCAGTAATGTAGTTACCAAATTTCAAGAGAATCGGTTAACAAATGACAATTTTATAGCATTATTACTGCAAATCGGACAAACATATATATGGGAGCTATATCTAAATCTGAATCGATTTCTATGAATCTCACCAGTAATGTGGGAAGTTATAAGAAAACCAAATTTTAAGATGATCGAATGAAAATTGCTACCTGTAGTTTGTACACAAATTAACATGGACAGACGAACAGACAGACGGACATGGCTAAATCGAATCAGAAAGTGATTCTGAGTCGATCGGTATACTTATCAATGAGTCTATCTCTCTTGCTTCTGGGTGGTACAAACAAATGCACTAAAATATAATACCCTGTGTCGCAGTAGTGGTGTGGGGTATAAATAGTAGATTTAAACTGTTAAACATCATTTAGTTATTTAGCATCCCTCATCATACAACGAGATTTCTTCCTATCACAAATCGTCTCCTCTATCTTTTTGTTTCCCTTTCGTAAGCGGTACGTGTAAATCTGATTTACTATTATTCATAGTTGATATAGCTTTTACTTTGTTTTTTGAGCCCAAAGTCAAAAAGGCAAACCCCCAAGTATTGTTTAACAGCAAAGCCTCAAGCTTAAGCTTTTTGTATGTGCGTGTGATAATTCAATAACATGGCATCTAACTCTTATGGTCTTTCTTACCACAATATTGAGTGAGGCCAAGATCAGATATGACTTTTTTTCATTCTCTCCAATAACCACCCCGTTGTGCAAGGAACTTCCGATTTTTCCAGTATTGTTGAGATGGCATTAATCTGCTAATGATATTATCTTTGTAGCATTTATGATAAGTCCATATCGATACCACAATAGAGTATGTTTGATGAAGTCGCTGACGATGACGAGTACAAAAAAGGCCATGATTATGAACAGTGAGGCAAAATGCAACAATGAACAACCCTTCAAACAGTTTTATCATAGAGGGTAATGCTGTGAAAGAATTTGGCTTGTTGTAGATTCCCAGCAAAAAGGTCACATTACCGGGTAAGTCAATGGGTAATCCGCAACAAAAATTCAGTAACCAATTACTTTCTAGTCCCAATATATCTATAACATGGCCATGTCATTGGAGGAAAATGCTTCAGAGTAAACATTCCTCCAGATGATAAATAATTAATTCTTCATATAAATATTAAAATGCTTAGAATAATGACATACCTCTAAACATCCAGAAGTATGGAAAATAATAGCTTCGATTTAATAAAAATTATTGTTTATATATTTGTGGCAACATTGGATATCTGGGGACATGCTGCATTTTGTTTGTTTGCATTTGTAAGACACTAAATCGGCGGATCGGTCTATATGGGGGGCTATATGAAGATATAGTCCGATATAGTCCATCTTCAAACTTATCCTGCTTATGGATAAAACAAGTAAAAAGGCGTTAAGTTCGGCCGGGCCGAACTTTGGATACCCACCACCTCGGGTATATATATCAACCACCTTTCGTCAAATCAAGGGAAAAATGCATACCTTATGACCCCTAGCAGCTATATAGAAATATGTTCCGATTTGGACCAAATACTAATAAGTACAAGTCATTCAACTGTCTAAAACAAAATTTTGCTCTTTTTAGTAGCTATATCTGAAAATAAACCGCTCTGAACCATAAACTACACGGACGTCGAAAAGCTTAGCATACGTCACAGTGTCAAATTTCAGTGAAATCGGATTATAAAAGCGCCTTTTATTGGGCCAAGGCTTTTCATCAAGATGTCGGTCTGGACCGATTTCGACCAAGTTGCAGATACATGTCGAAGAGCCTAACACAACTCACTGTCCCAAATTTCGGCGAAATCGGACAATAAATGCGCCTTTTATGGCCACAAAACCTTAAATCAAGAGATCGGTCTATATTGCAGATATATCCAAATCTGGACCGATCTGAGCCAAATTGAAAAATAATATCGAAAGTTTTATCAAAACTCACTGTCCCAAAATTTCGGCGACATCGGACAATAAATACGCCTTTTATGGGCTTAAAACCTCAAATCGAGAGATCGGTCTATATGGCAGCCATATCCAAATCTGAACCGATCTGAGTCAAATTGACAAAGGATATCGAAGGACCTAAGACAACTCACTGTCCCAAATTTCAGCAAAATCGGATAATAAATGTGGCTTTTATAGCTCTAAGACCCTAAACCGGAGGATCGGTCTATTTAGCAGCTAAATCCAAAACTGGACCGATCTGGGCCAAATTGGCAAAGGATGTCGAAGAGTCTAAGACAACTCACTGTCCCAAATTTCAGCAAAATCGGATAATAAATGTGGCTTTTATGGGTCTATGGTCCTAAATCGGAGGATCGGTCTATATGACAGCTTTATCCAAAACTGGATCGATCTGAGGCAAATTGGCGAAGGATGTCGAATGGCCTAAGACAACTCACTGTCCGAAATTTCCGCAAAATTGGATAATAAATGTGGCTTTTATGGGCCTAAGACCCTAAATCGGCGGATCGGTCTATATGGGGGCTATATCTAGATATAGTCCGATTTGGCCCATCTTCAAACTTGACCTGCTTATGGACAAAAAAAGAATATGTGCAATGTTTCAGCTCAATATCTCAATTTCAACAGACAGACGGACAGACTTGTCTAGATCGTCTTAGATTTTTACGCTGATCAAGAATATATATATTTTATAGGGTCGGAAATGGATATTTCGATGTGTTGCAAACGGAATGACAAAATGAATATACCCCCATCCTTCGGTGGTGGGTATAAAAAGAGTCTGTACAAAGTTTCCGCTCAATATCTCTATTTTTAAAGACATTAGCGCGATTTCAACAGACAGGCGGATAGACGGACGCACATGGTTAGGTCGTCTTAGATTTTTGCTCTGATCAAGAAAATATATACTTTATAGGGTCGGAAATGGATATTTCGATGTGTTGCAAACGGAGTGACAACATGAATATACCCCATCCTTCGGTGGTGGGTATAAAAATTGAAAGCGCTTAGAGTCCAATAGAGTCCTGAGAATTTTGAAGCCCTTAAATCTAAATTATATGGTATTCAATTGACAAGAAATTCAGTGTACAATAGATAACCAATACACATGCAAGACCGGGAAGGGCCCAAGATGGTTTTCAGAATTTTGAACTGCTTCAATCTACCTGATATGGTACTCAAATGAATGGGAATTCAATGGAACCACCCAGGGCTTCCTTCCTAGGCAGATTTTTTCGTATTCGTTATCTAGGACCTCCCTTCAACAGAGCGAAGACCACAAAGGCTCAGAACAAATCCTGGGTGGAATTCTGCAGCTCCGGGTAGGATACATCTGAGACCTCTAGGCTAAGAAAAGAGACCCATTAAGGTGGGATATATTCAGAAGTCAGAGAATTCATGGACAATGTCTAGGGAGACTCTCCAGGGAACAACTTAACTCTAGAAGAGGTTGTCCTAGTATGCATTCGTCAGAGGTTATTGGGGAAATTGTGGGGAAATTGGGCTGTGTCTGACAGAGTGGCTCCTTTGCTTACGGAGATATACTCAGCTTGTATCATATGTCGTATATACCTGTGGGATGGAGGGACACAGAGGTAATTTTAATTTTTGCAAAAGCAGGAAAACCGTACCAAACGAAAGCGGAAGATTTTCGTCTTGTTAGTATGTCATATCTAATGCTGAAGACTCTTGAGAGGTTTATAGAAACAAATCTAAGGGCAAGGATCCCTGGAGTCGCCTGTCTCGGCAACAGAATTCATATAGTAAGGGCAAGTCCACTGAAACAGCCCTTCACGACCTAGACGGCTACATAGAGAGTTCTCTAGCTTTCAAGAAATATGCAATGGTAGCACTTCTTGACATTGAAGGTGTTTTTAATAATGCAAAACCGATGTCAATCATTGGAGTTTTTGGGCATCAACACTACCGTATGAAAGTTTATTAGTAACTTACTTACAAAAATATGCAAAAAAGTAAAAGTGTGCTAATTTCGGCCGGGCCGAATCTTATATACCCACCACCATAGATCGCATTTGTCGAGTTATTTTCCCGAAATCACTTTTTAGACAAACAATGGATAAAAGAAAATAATTAATTTAATATTGGAGCTATATCAAGTTATGGTCCGATTCGGACCATAATTGGATTGGATGTTGGAGACCATAGTAGAAGTCCTTGTGTCAAATTTCAGCCATTTCGAGTAAAAATTGGGGTCAAGAAGTAAAATAGAGAGATCAGTTTATGTGGGAGCTGTATCTGGCTATAGAACGATTCGGACCATATTTGACACGTACGTTGAAGGTCATGGGAGAAGAAGTTGTACAAAATTTCAGTCAAATCGGTATTAATTACGCCCTCTGGAGGCTCATGAAGTCAAGATCCCAAATCGGTTTATATGCCAGCTATATCAGGATATGAATCGATTTGAACCATATATGACACAGTTTTAAGAAGTCATATCAAAACACCTCATGCAAAGTTTCAGCCAAATCGGATAAGAACTGCCGCCTCTAGTGGCTCAAGAAGTCAAGAGTCAAGGGCTAGTTCTTTTCAGCACGAGATACAAGTTACATACAGTGGCACCCGTCTCCTTGGGAGGACAGAATGTTTCATTTACTGATAGCGCAAAATACCTGCTGGACAGGAAATTCAACTTCAAATCGAACATTTTGGAAAGGCAAATCTTGTTCTTTACACCTGCTACAGAGCCATTGGCAAAAGTTGGGGGTTTAAACCGCGTGTCATACATTGCGTATATACAGCAGTTGTCAGACCTATTATGTTATATGGTGTTGTGGTCTGGTGGACGTCATTTCAAAAGTCGACCTACTGTTTAATACTCAACCGGATCCAAATGATGGCTTGTTTGGGCATCACAGCCGCACTGAGGATGACACCATCTGATGCACCGAATGTAATGCTACACCTAATACCTTTGGATATTGTGGCAAGGCAAATTGCTGCTACCATTGCTGTAAGGCTAAGGGAGTTCTCTTTGGTCATGTAGCGGCTACGGACACTATGTTATCCTTGATACAATGTTCGATGTTCCAGGCAATGTGAATTTCATCCGGCCTGAGGCGCTTTTTGCTAAAAATTACTGGGCTTTGGAGTCTACTCTAATATCTGGAACTGGTCATATCGTAGAGGTTAACTGACCACTGCAGTGTGTATCAAGCAGAGATCCTTGCAATGGAAGTGGTGGAATTAGTAAGATATAATGTCTTTACGGCGTTTACTATAAATATCTTTTCAGACAGCCAGGGAGCCATTAAATCCCTGGAAAACGTATTTCTGAACACTAAAACCGCCCTTGAGACTATAAAACATATGCTGTGTGTGTGTCCCGCACTGGCAGTCAGAAGTAGTTCCGCTTTAGATTCTCATTTATTTGAGAACTTGTCTGATTTAGCGGATTTGAACATTCGCAAGTTGTTGCGCATTAAAAAGCGAGGTGGATAGTTCAACGCTAGGATCTGGAAGGTATTTTCCTTCTTCTGCTCCTGTGGTATCACAATGGACGGATACGTCTAAGTGAGTCTGATGCCAGACTGTCACTTTAACCTAACCTAACCTATATAGGGTCTTGAGTCTCTTAGTTACTCCTACAGCTATTAAAAAGTTTATAAATACATTTTAAGTAATTTGTGTGATTGTGAGCATTCGTTTGGTCCATATTGAACTAAAATTGTCGAAGAGTTTTCTAGAACAGGAAAGTGTAGACAGTTACCCTGGTCCTCTCGGTCACTTAATCTATGAGTTTTGTAGAAAAGTACGGAAAATTAATTTTAATACGCTAAAAAGTGTAGATGATGTAGACAGTTTAACAGATTAATAAAAATAAGTAAAAAGGCGTTAAGTTCGGCCGGGCCGAACTTTGGATACCCACCACCTCGGGTATATATGTAAACCACCTTCCATCAAAATCCAGTGAAAATTGCATACCTTATGTCCCATAGCAGTTATATCGAAATATGTTCCGAATTGGACCAAATACTTATAAGTACAAGTCATTGTTCAATTGTGTATAACAAAATATTGGTCTTTTTAGTAGCTATATCTAAAAATAAACCGTTCTGAACCATATGCAACATGGATGTGGAAAAGCCTAACATAAGTCACTGTGTCAAATTTCTGTTAAATCGGATTATAAATGCGCCTTTTTTGGGGCCAAGACTTTAAATCGAGATATCGCTCTATATGGCAGCTTTATGCAAATCTTGATCGATCTAGATCAAATTGAAGAAATATGTGGAGGGACTTAACTTAAATCTCTGTTCCCAATTTCGGCGACATCGGACAATAAATGCGCTTTTTATGGCCCCAAAACCTAAAAACGAGAGATCGGTCTATATGCAGCTATATCCCAATTTGGACCGACCTGAGTGAAATTGAAGAAGGATGTCGACAGGCCTAACACAACTCACTGTCCTAAATTTCAGCAAAATCGGATAATAAATGTGGCTTTTATGAACCTAAAACCCTAAATTGGAGGATCGGTCTATATGGCAGCTATATGCAAATATGAACCGACCTGAGCCATATTGATGGAGAATGTCGAAGGGCCTAATACAACTTACTGCCCCAAATTTCATCAAAATCGGATAATAAATATGGCTTTTATGGGCCTAGGACCCTAAATCGGTGGATCGGTCTATATGGCAGCTATATCCAAATCTGAACCGATCTGAGCCATATTAACGCAAGATATCGAAGGGCCTAAGAAAACTCACTGTTCAAAATTTCAGTAAAATCGGATAATGAATGTGGCTTTTATGGGCCTAAGACCCTAAATTGGAGGATCGGGCTATATGGCAGCTATATCCAAATCTAAACCGATCTAAGCCATATTAACAGAAGATGTCGAAGGGCCTAAGACAACTCACTGTCTCCAATTTCAGCAAAATCGGATAATAAATGTGGCTTTTATGGGCCTAAGACCCTAAATTGAAGGATCGGTCTATATGGCAGCTATATCTAAATCTGAACCGATCTAAGCCATATTAACGGAGGATGTCGAAAGGCCTAACACAACTCACTGTCCCGAATTTCAGCAAAATCGGATAATAAATGTGGCTTTTATTGGCCTAAGACCCTAAATCGGCGGATCGGTCTATATGGGGGCTATATCAAGATATAGTCCGATATAGCCCATCTTCGAACTTAACCTGCTTATGGACAAAAAAAAGAATCTGTTCAAAGTTTCAGCTCAATATCTCTATTTTTGAAGACTGTAGCGTGATTTCAACAGACAGACGGACGGACATTAAGACAAATTAAGACAAGTAAAAGCGTGCTAAGTTCGGCCGGTCCGAATCTTGGGAACCCACCGCCATAGATTCTGCTAACTATTTACATGGGAGCTATATCAGGTTAAAGACCGATTTAAACCATACTTGGCACAGTTCTTGGAAGTCACAACGCAACACCACATGCAAAATTTCCGCCAAATCGGACAAAAATATCGACGTGTAAAGGCTCAAGAAGTCATATCGGGTACCGGTTTATATGGGGGCTATATCAGGTTATAGACTGTTTTGGATTGAATTTGGCCCAGCTGTTGGAAGTCGCAGCAGAAATCTACATGCAAAATTTCGGACAAAAGTTGCGTCTTCCAGGGGCTCAAGAAGTCATGTCGGGAGATCCGTTTATAGGGGAGCTATATCTATATCTGAACCGATATGGCCCATTTTCAATCCCAAACGATCTACATCGATATTAAGTATCTGTGCAAAGCGGCTAGCTTTACGAGTTCGACGGCAATCGTGATTTCGACAGACGGACGGACTGACATGACTAGGTCGACTCAGAACGTCGGGACGATCAAGAATATATATACTTTATAGGGTCTTAGACGAATATTTCGGGTCGTAGACGAATATTAGTATACCCCCTTCCTATGGTGGTGGGTATAAAAATCCAAGATCATAAAAAGAATGAAATAAAGTTATTGATTTCTTGGGAATTTTGGTTCTGGTAGTGTTGTAGCAGAGTAATCTTTAGTTGAGAAAAAATTTAAGCCAATAAGGATTATAACTCAAACGGTTATATGAATATGTATACATAGGTCTTCTTTTCTTTGATTTATTCCCACTGTTCACTGATGATGTGAAAAATGAAGAGGGGAAAAATACGAGTATGATAAGTACATTTCAATCCAATATTTCCGCCATATTCAAACGATTGCCCAACTGTGTGCCTGTCTGTCCGTTTGCCTTACGCCAAGTTTCGAAAGATTTTTTCGCTCTGTTTTTCGTTTTATTTCACTTGTTAGTAAATTGTTGGTTTTGTGTTATGAACAGACATCCGCCGAGTCCCGGGACAATTAGAAAGTATGGCAGTAGGAAGTCTCCCGTTGAAATGATGTGCTTTTTCGATGTCAGTCTGGGCAGGGGTGGTGGGGAGGGAGCAATAACTTAAGAAAGGCCCAGCAACACAGCACTAACATTTCACCATCATCAGCCCGAAGAAGTGGAAATGTTAACAGGGAAGTTCAAGGAGATAAAGAAGACATTGTTGGGCACACGCTTCGCAACTCCTTTATGGTACTTGGATACTCGTACCATCGAAATGCTACAGCAACCATCTACAAACCCCATACCCACAAAGTTTGGCAATGTTGTTAAATGATGAGGATGGGGTAGGAACTTGAAAGTCGGAGACTAATCCTATTAATATACAGTGGTTTTGTTGTGATAAAATTAAAAGTTTTAGCTGATGGCCATAGCATCCAATACTATCATAACATAGATACTAAATTTCTATATACTTAATATTAAAAAAAAAAAAAAAAAAAAAAAAAAAACAAGTAAAAAGGCGTTAAGTTCGGCCGGGCCGAACTTTGGATACCCACCACCTCGGGTATATATGTAAACCACCTTTCATCAAAATTCGGTGAAAATTTCATACCTTATACTAATATACCTCATACCGATCTGAACTATGTACGGCACGGATGTCGAAAAGCCGAACATAAGTCACTGTGTCAAATTTCAGTGAAATCGGATTATAAATGCACCTTTTATGGGGCCAAGACTTCAAATCAAGATATCGGTCTACATGGCAGCTATATCCAAATCTGGACCGATTTGGGCCGAGTTGCATAAACATGTCGAAGAGCCTAACACTAAGCACTGTCCCAAATTTCGGCGAAATCGGACAATAAATGCCTCTTTTATGGGCCCCTAAACCTTAAATCCAGAGATCGGTCTATATGGCAGCTATATTCAAATCTGGACCGATCTGGGCAAAATTGAAGAAGTACGTCGAAGAGTCTAACCAAACTCACTGCCTCAAATTTCAGCGACATCGGACAATAAATGCGTCTTTTATGGCCCCAAAACCTAAAATCAAGAAATCGGTCTATATGGCAGCTATATCCAAATTTGAACCGATCTGGACCAAATTGAAGAAGTATGTCAAAGGGGCTAACACATCTCACTGTCCCAAATTTCAGCAAAATCGGATAATGAATGTGGCTATTATGGGCCTTACACCATAAATCGGAATATCGATCTATATGGCAGCTATATCTAAATCTGGACCGATCTGAGCGAAATTAATGAAGGATGTCGATGGGCCTTACACAATTCACTGCCCCGAATTTCATCAAAATCGGATAATAAATGTGGCTTTTGTGGGCCTAAGACCCTAAACCGGAGGATCGGTCTATATGGCAGCTATATCCAAATCTGAACCGAACTGGACCAAATTAAAGAAACATGTCAAAGGGCCTAATACAACACACTGTCCCAAATTTCAGCGAAATCGGACCACAAATGTAGCTTTTATGGGCCTTAGACCCTAAATCTGAGGATCGGTCTATATGGCAGCTATATCCAAATTTGGACCGATCTGAGCCAAATTGACAAAGGATGTCGAAGGGCCTAACACAACTCACTGACCCAAATTTCAACAAAATCGGATAATAAATGTGGCTTTTATGGGCCTAAGACCCTAAATCGGCGGATCGGTCTATATGGGGGCTATATCAAGATATAGTCCGATATAGCCCATCTTCGAACTTAACCTGCTTATGTACAAAAAAAGAATCTGTGCAAAATTTCAGCTCAATATCTCTATTTTTAAAGACTGTAGCGTGATTTCAACAGACAGACGGACAGACGGACGGACATGGCTAGATCGCCTTAGATTTTTACGCTGATCAAGAATATATATACTTTATAGGGTCGGAAATGGATATTTCGATGTGTTGCAAACGGAATGACAAAGTGAATATACCCCCATCCTTCGGTGGTGGGTATAACAAGTAAAAATGTGTTAAGTTCGGCCGGGGCGAACTTTGGATACCCACCACCTCGAGTATAAATGTAAACCACCTTTCCTCATAATCCGGTGAAAAATGCATAATTTATGCCCCCATAGCAGTTTTCTCGAAAAATGGTCCGATTTGAACCAAATTCGACACGGATATTGAATTGTCTATTAAGCACAAGCAATTGTTCAATTTTTGGAAAATTGGTATTTTTGATAGATATATTCAAATATAGAACGATCTGAAGCATATATGACACAGATGTCGAAAAGCCTAACAAAAGTCACTGTGTCATATTTAGGGGGCCCAGACTTGAATTCGAGAGATGGGTTTATATGGTAGGTATATCAAAATCTGAACCGATCTAGGCCAAACTGAAGAAGCCTTACGAAGGGCCTAACACCACTCACTGTGCAAAATTTCGGTGAAATCGGACTATAAATGTGCCTTTTATGGGCCCAAAACCATAAATCGATATGGCAGCTATATCCAAATCTGCACCGATCTAGGCCAAATTGCAGAAAGTTGTCAAAGGGCATAACGCAACTCACTGTCCCATATTTCGGGGACATCGGCTTTTATGGGTTCAAAAACTTTTATCGAGAGATCGGTCTATATGGCAGCTACATCAAAATCTAAACCGATCTCAGCCAAATTAAAAAAGTTTTTTGAAGGGCCTAACACATTTCACTGTCATAAATTTCGGCGAAATCTGACAATTAATGCGCCATTTATGGCCCCAAGACCTTAAATCTATGGATCGGTCTATATGGCAGCTAAATCCAAATCTGGACCCATCTGTGCCACATTCCAGAAAGATGTCGAAGGGCCTAACTTAACTCACTGTTCCAAATTTTGGCAAAATCGGACAAAAAATGTGAATTTTATGGGACCAAAACCTTAAATCGAGAGAAAGGTTAATATGACAGCTATATCCAAATCTGGACTGATCGGGGTCAAATTAAAGGAGGATGTTGACTGTCGTAATACAACTCACTGTCCTAAATTTCACCAAAATCGGATAATAAATGTGGCTTTTATGGGCCTTAGACCTTAAATCGGCGGATCAGTCTATATGGGGGCTATATCAAGATATAGTCCGATATAGCCCATCTTTAAACTTAACCTGCCTATGGAAAAAAAAAGAAATCTGTGCAAGGATTCAGCTCAATATCTCTATTTTTAAAGACTGTACTTGATTTTAATATACAGACGGACGGACATGGCTAGATCGTCTTAGATTTTAAAGCTGATCAAGAATATATATATATACTTAATAGGGTCGAAAATGGATATTTCGATGTGTTGCAAACGGAATGACTAAATGAATATTCCCCCATCCTTCGGTGGTGGGTATAAAAAAGTAAAAGCGTACCAAATTCGGCCGGGCTGAATCTTATTTACCTCTACCATGGTATATAATCTTATTTACCCTCAAGTTCTGTGCATGGTATATCTTTAAAGGCAAACAAAGGATATTGCATAAGAGTCGCTATTGGAGCTATTTCAGGTTATGGAACTATTCCAGCCATATTTGGTTTGGATATTGGAAACCATAGTCGAAGTCATTGCGCAAAATATCAGGCAAATAGGATAAGAACCTCGCACTCTAGGTGTTCAAGAAATAGAATCTGGAGAACGGTTTATATAGAAGCTATATCAGGTGATAGACATCTTATATGGTATTTATATAGAGAATTATAGGAGAAGCTGTTATACAAAATTTCAGCTAAATCTGACAAAAACTGCGCTCTTAAGCGGTTTAAGAAGTGCAATCGGGATATCGGTTTATATGGCAGCTATATTCGATTTTAGACCGATTTAAGCACGTATGTTTCAGTCAAATCGGATAAGAATCACGCACCCTAGGGGCACAAGAAGTGGAAACGGGAGATCGGTTTATATGGCAGCTATACCAGGTTATGGGCTGATTTAGACCATACTGCGCACAGTTATTGGAAGCCATACCTCTAGAGGCTCAAGAATTCATATCGGGAAGTCGGTTTTTATGGCAGCTATATCAGAATATAGACCCATATGAACCACACAATTGTTAGAAGTCACTACGTGCAAAATTTCAGCCAAATCGGAAAAGAATTGCTCCGTCTAGAAGCTCATGAAGGAGTATATGGCAGTCAGGGACGTAGCCCATATAAGGGGGCTATATCTGTTTATCGACCGATTCGGATCATACTTGGCATGGGTATTTAAAGTCACAATTCAAGTCCTAGTTTCAAGTTTTAGCCAAATCGAATGAAAATTTAGGCTTCTAGGGGCTCAAGAAGTAAAATCCGGGGATCAATGAAAATTATCTGTTCAAAATTTCAAGCGGATATCTTTACGCGTTCGACCGCTATCGTAATTTCGACAGACGGAAGGAAGGACATGGCTAGATAGACTCATAATGTAGATACGATCCAGAGTATACATACTTTATGGAGTCGTAGATCAATACATCGAGGTGTTACACCCTATGGTGGTGGGAATAGTAAAAGCGCGTTAATTTTTATACCCTCCACCATAGGATGGGGGGTATACTAATTTCGTCATTCTGATTGTAACTACTCGAAATATTCGTCTGAGACCCCATAAAGTATATATATTCTTGATCGTTGTGAAATTTTATGTCGATCTAGCCATGTCCGTCCGTCTGTCCGTCCGTCCGTCCGTCCGTCTGTCTGTCGAAAGCACGCTACTTTCCGAAGGAGTAAAGCTAACCGCTTGAAATTTTGCACAAATACTTCTTATTATTGTAGGTCGGTTGGTATTGTAAATGGGCCATATCGGTCCATGTTTTGATATAGCTGCCATATAAACCGATCTTGGGTCTTGACTTCTTGAGCCTCTAGAGTGCGCATTTCTTATCCGATTGGGATGAAATTTTGCACGACGTGTTTTGTTATGATATCCAACAACTGTGCCAAGTATGGTTCAAATCGGTTTATAACCAGATATAGCTGCCATATTAACCGATCTTGGGTCTTGACTTCTTGAGCCTCTAGAGGGCGCAATTCCTATCCGATTTGAATGAATTTTGGCACGTAGTATTTTGTTATCTGTGCCAAGTATGGTTCAAATCGGTTCATAACCTGATATAGCTGTCATATAAACAGATCTGGGGACTTGACTTCTTGAGCTTCTTGAGGGCGCAGTTCCTATCCGATTTGGCTGAAATTTAGCAAGACGTTTTTTATACCCTCCACCATAAGATGGGGGGTATACTAATTTCGTCATTCTGTTTGTAACTACTCGAAATATTCGTCTGAGACCCCATAAAGTATATATATTCTTGATCGTCGTGAAATTTTATGTCGATCTAGCCATGTCCGTCCGTCTGTCCGTCCGTCCGTCCGTCCGTCCGTCCGTCCGTCCGTCTGTCTGTCGAAAGCACGCTAACTTCCGAAGGAGTAAAGCTAGCCGCTTGAAATTTTGCACAAATACTTCCTATTAGTGTAGGTCGGTTGGTATTGTAAATGGGCCATATCGGTCCATGTTTTGATATAGCTGCCATATAAACCGATCTTGGGTCTTGACTTCTTGAACCTCTAGAGTGCGCAATTCTTATCCGATTGGCACGAAATTTTGCACGACGTGTTTTGTTATGCCATCCAACATCTGTGCCAAGTATGGTTCAAATCGGTTCATAATCTGATATAGCTGCCATATAAACCGATCTTGGGTCTTGACTTCTTGAGCCTCTAGAGTGCGCAATTCTTATCCGATTTGAATGAATTTTGGCACGACGTGTTTTGTTATGATGTCCAACAACTGTGCCAAGTATGGTTCAAATCGGTCCATAATCTGATATAGCTGCCATATAAACCGATCTTGGGTCTTGAATTCTTGAGCATCTAAAGTGCGCAATTCTTATCCGATTGGCATGAAATTTTGCACGACGTGTTTTGTTATGATATTCAACAACTGTGCCAAGTATGGTCCTAATCGGTCCATAACCTGATATAGCTGCCATATAAACCGATCTTGGGTCTTGACTTCTTAAGCCTCTAGAGTGCGCAATTCTTATCAGATTATAATGAAATTTTGCACGACGTGTTTTGTTATGATATTCAACAACTGTACCAAGTATGGTCCTAATCGGTCCATAACCTGATATAGCTGCCATATAAACCGATCTTGGGTCTTGACTTCTTAAGCCTCTAAAGTGCGCAATTCTTATCAGATTGGAATGAAATTTTGCACGACATGTTTTTTTTTTATGATATCCAACAAGTGTGCCAAAAATGGTTCAAATCGACTCATAAACTGATATAGCTGTCATATCTGGGGACTTGACTTCTTGAGCTTCTAGAGGGCGCAATTCCTACCTGATTTGGCTGAAATTTTGCATGACTTTTTTATTTTTTATTTTTTCTTTCAACCACTGTGTCAAATAAGGTTTAAATCGGTTCATAACCTGATATAGCTGCCATATAAACCGATCTGGGATCTTGACTTCTTGAGCCTCTAGAAGTCGCAATTATTATCCGATTTGCCTGAAATTACGATGTACGATGGATCCTCGCTTGACCATCAACATACGTGTTTAATATGGTCTAAATCTGCTTATAGCCCGATACAGCTCCCATATAAAATGATCTCTCTGTTTTACTTCTTGAGCCCCCAAAGGGCGCAATTCTTACTCGAATTGGCTGACATTTTACACAGGTCTCCAACATATAATTTAATTATGGTCTAAACCGGATCATATCTTTATATCGCTTTAATAGCAGAGCAAATCTTTTCTTATATCACTTTTTGCCTAAGAAGAGATGTCGGGAAAAGAACTCGACAACTGCGCTCCATGGTGGAGGGTATATAAGATTCGGCCCGGCCGAACTTAGCACGCTTTTACTTGTTATTGTTACTTTCAACAACTATGTCAAATAAAGTACAAATCTGTTCATAACCTGATATAGGTGCCATATAAACCGATCTGGGATCTTGACTTCTTGAGCCTCTAGAGGTCGCAATTATTATCCGATTTGCCTGAAATTTTGTACGACGGATTCTTTCATGACCATCAACATACGTGTTTATTATGGTCTGAATCGGTCCATAGCCCGATGCAGCTCCCATATAAATCGATCTCTCTATTTTACTTTTTGAGCTCACAAAGAGCGCAATTCTTATTCGAATTGGCTAACAATTTACACAGGTCTCCAACATATAATTTAATTGTGGTCCAAACCGGACCGAACCGGACCACATCTTGATATCGCTCTAATAGCAGAGCAAATCTTTTCTTATATCCTGTTTTGCCTAAGAAGAGATGGCGGGAAAAGAACTCGACAAATGCGATCCATGGTGGAGGGTATATAAGATTCGGCCCGGCCGAACTTAGCACGCTTTTACTTGTTTCTTTTTTTTTCTCTTTCGAGACCAGCTTAATGATCGGATATTTTTGCAATGTTAAAAGAAGGTCAGAGATCACAACACACCAACCACTAGGGATCCCGTTTCGTCTTTGGTTAGAAGAATTTTCAACCATATTAGTTGTGGAGGCTTCAAGGGACATACATTGGTCGTACTTATATCGAATATACAGCGAAAACGTGTCGACGGTGTCAGCACGACACTAACACAAGTTTTGGCTTATGTAATAAACTAATTTTTTATACGACTACATAGCTTACATGGCTTACCCATGCTAGATAATTACAACGACCCCTTCTGTTGCTCCGTACTGGACCGAATCTAATATACCCTCCACCATCGATCGCATTTGTTAAGTTCTTTGGACGTTTTCTCTTTATAGGCATAAACTAAGACAAGTAAAAGCATGCTAAGTTCGGCAGGGCAGAATCTTGGGAACCCACCACCATGGATTCTGCTTAAGATTTATAAAAAATAAATTCAGTTGAAGGGCATAATTTTTGTTCTACATACCAAACTTTGTCAAAACACAAAAAATTAAAGCTTCTAGGAAGCGAGCAAAGATAATCTAGAGACCGGTTTATATGGGAGCTATACCAGGTTATAAACCGATTTGAACGGTATTTGGCACAGTGGTCGGAAGTCTTAACGGAACATCACATGGATGCTATATCAGGTCATATACCAATTTGGATAGTACTCGACACAGTTGTTAGTAGTCACAACAGAACATCACGTGCAAAATTTTAGCCAAATCAGGATATCGGCTTATATGAGGGCTATATCCAAATCTGAACCGATATGGCCCATTTGCAATGCCCAACAACCGGCTAGCTTTACGCGTTCGACCGCTATCGTGATTTCGACAGGAGGACGGGCGGACGGACATGGCTAGATCGAATCAGAATGTCAAAACGATCCAGAATACACGCCTCACTATTTCGAGGTGGTACAAGCGGAATGAGTAGATTAGTATACCCCCATCCTATAGTGGTGGGTATAAAAAGGAAGGTAATCATATAAGTTTTCTCATTCCGTTTGCAACACATCCAAATATTTTCCACTCCATAAAGTAATCCGTCCGTCCGTCTGTCTGTTGAACTCACGCTACAGTCTTTAAAAATAGAGATATTGGGCTGAAACTTTGCACAATTTTTTTTCCACAGGCAGGTTAAGTTCGAAAATGGGCTATATCGGACTATATCTTGATATAGCCTCCATATAGACCGATCTGCCGATTTAAGATTTTATGCAAATAAAAGACACATTTATTATCCAATTTCGCTGAAATTTGGGACAGTGAGTTATGTTCGCCTCTAGACCTTCTTGTTCAATACGGCCCAGATCGGTTCAGATTTTGCTAATGCTGCCATACAGACCGACCTCTCGATTTAGGGTCTTGCCCCATAAAAGGCACATTGCTTGTCCGATTTCGCTGAAATTTGGAACAGCGCTGCAGGGACAGGGATGTCCTTGACATCCCTGTTCAATATGGCACAAATCGGTCGAGATTTGTATATAGCTGCTATATAGAACGATCTTCCTATTTAAGGCTTTAGACTCATAACAGGTGAATTTATGAACCGATTTTGCTCAAAATGGAGTTGGTCAAATTCGGTCTATATTTCGATATAACTGACATTTAAGGCCTTGAGCCCATAACAGGAGCAATTGTAGTCCTATTTCGCTGAAATTTTGTATAACGAGTTGTGTTAGGTCTATATTTCGATATAACTGACATTTAAGGCCTTGGGCCCATAACAGGAGCAATTGTAGTCCTATTTCGCTGAAATTTTGTATAACGAGTTGTGTTAGGCTTCCCGTAGCGCTGCCATATAAACTGACCTCTCGATTTAAGGTTTTATTCTCATAAAGGGAGATTTTATTAATTGATTTCTCTGAAATTAAGCATAATGAGTTCTGTTAGGCCCTTCGACATTCGTCCCGAGTATGGTTAAGATCGGGTTATATTTGGATACAGCTGCCATATATACCTATCTCCCGATTTAAGTTCTTGTGTCAATAAAAGCACGTTTATTACTCGAATTTTACTGAAAACACCGTGGGTCTGTATTAGGCTCTTCGACATACTTGTTCAATATAGTTCAGATCGGTCTTTATTTGGATATAGCTGTCATATACCGATTTAAGTTCGTAGGCTCAAAGAAGCTGCATTATTTAACCGATGAATTTGGTACAATGAGTTGTGTTAGACCCTAGCATAGCCTTCCTGAATATGATGGAGATCGAACCATTTTTAGATTAAGCTGCTATTAGTTCACAAATGATGCATCTTTCACTGTATTATGACGAAAGTTCGTTAATACATACATCGGAAGTGGTGGGTATCCAAAGTTCGGTCCGGCCGAACTTAACGCCTTTTTACTTGTTTGATTTGTAACTTGCATAACTTTTGACTGAAGAATCAAACCTTATCATATAATGGAAAAATTAGCAAATTTTGTCAGCTATCCAAATAAGTTCAGAATTGAAAATTGGTAAAAAAATGCCTTCACAAACAACAAGTTAGGTGACAAGCCTCTGCAAAAATTTAATTTCAACAAAATATGTTTGTAAGTTGAATATCTTATATAATATAATAGATATCCAGCATCCAGCATAAAATGTTTTGAAAATCGGGCCATAAATGCGCATTTATCAGCCCGAAGAAAAATTTGTTGGACAGAGTTTACCAATTTCGAAGGCCCATTAATGGGCCACCGGGCCTTCTATGGCCAAAAACTTCGCACATAGTCTGGAAAACACATCAGCTAGATATATATATTCGATCAAAAATGTCAGACTTATTTGGACTAATTTTTTTTTCATCCCACTGTGCGGCGTGAAACCATAACACATGGTTTCTATGCATGGCATCTTAATGCTGGCAACATTTGTGAGGTACTATCACAAATATTGCCAGCATTAAGATGTTCTCGCCAGTATTCTAACCCAGGCGTTCAGAGTCATAGGCGGACATGCTAACCTCTGCGCTACGATGGCTTCTTGATTTACATATTACAGTATTCGATTCTTCAGTCAAAATGTATGCGGGCTAAAAATCCAATTCGTGGAAATAAAGTGATGTGGGTATTGTTGTTGATGTGTATGTACTGTTTTGCATTCAAATTGGACAGCGAAATCAAGCGGGTTTCTTCTACCCAACACCGTAGGCTGGGGATCTAGTCATTCCTTTTGATCTCTGACCACATAAAGTCTTGTTATTCAGAGTTGACCTAGCCATGTCCGTTAAAAGAATAACAACATCCTCTTGAAATTCTGCATTGATAATTCTTTGTGAATTAGATCGTTGGGGCTACAAATGGGCCCCAAATGGGTTCAGATTTGGATATAGTATTTCGATATACAACTTGACTTCGAGGTCCCCTGGAAATCGTAACTTTTATCAGATTTGGCTAAATGCATTTAAAGTTTTCTTAAGACTTCCTACATCCTTGGTAAGTATGGTTCAAATCGATCTTAGACCTGATATAGCTCCCATATTGCTGAGTCCGAATGGAGTGCCGCACAGTGACACCACTTGCTATAGATATTTTTACATGGCAGGATAACTCACAAATGTAGCCAACATTAGTAAGCGGAAAACCACCTCCGAAAAATTTTTGTATGTTCACGCCAGGATTTGAACCCGAGCGTTCGGCGTCATAGGCGGACATGCAAACTTCTGCGCTAAGGTGGTCTCCCTTAAAACCACTATGCGCCATAAAATTTAAGTGTTACGTTATACAAAAAAAAAAAAAGAAACTAGAAATACACACAGAAGAGAGAGGACATGAAAATCAAGAAAGCCTTTAGGCCATAAACGTCTACGACATACTTGTGCAATGGTAGAATAGTTGTGGCGAAATTTATCAGGAAATGCTATTACAGCATCAACTCCCACGCCCGTGTACAGACCCGTATGTATGTACAGTACAAACAAGTGCGAGTATATCTTGTAGGACATATTGTACAGGATATTTACCAACAAAATACACATGTAATCCAGGACCAAAAGGAAAAAAATATAATAACAAAACCTGAAAGTGCCAACCAACCAGCCAACTCATTCTCGCCATACAAACGCACACGTTTTTCACAAAATGCCTGGGAAGACAGAACATGAAAGCCATAGATTCGGATTCAACTGGAACAGTGAAAGAGACGCTACTTTAGATAACAACCGTCAGAATATGCTAAAGTGGGATGAATACGGACACGACAACAACAACAACAGCACCATAAACATTCACTATTTGCAGTGGTTCAGGACATGCTCGAGATAATAAAAAACGGAAGCAAAGGAAAGGGAAGACTCACTCGTGAATCTGAGTTTCTTTTGAGCAGACAACGCCATCTGCTGAAGTTTTTGTTCCGTGTGACTGAAGGAAAGGCGAACTCAATGGCATCATTTAAAAACAATGAATCCAAAAAAAAACCATCTTCCATTTTACACCAAATAGTCAGATTTCCTCTTCTTCCCTTCTCTCCAGATTTGCGTGAGTGCTAAGAGAAAACAACAACTTTTGAAGTTGCATCGCATGGCGTAGTGCATTTTGCCCCACAATAACAAGCTGACTTTTTACCATTAAAAACATCAGATGAACATTCTACTTTGTGTATGTGGCTTTTTCTAATTGTAGAATAACCCTGAGAAAAATTCCCTCCAAAGGCAGAAACGTGCTTCGGAAACACGCAGGGACGATAAGAAATGTGAGTAGACTTGTTCCTTATTATTTTTATAGGAATTATTTCTTGATAGAGAATTTATGAATGCATTCAACCAAGGACAAAGACATAAATCAAACAATCATGCTGAGTTCGGACAGGCCGAATCTTATATACCCTCCATCATGGAGTCAAGTTTGTTACTCGGTATCTCTTTAAAGGACAACAAAGGATAATGGATAAAAATTGCTATGCTATTGGAGCTATATCAGATTATGGATCGATTCGGGCCATATTTGGGTTGAACGATGCAGACCATAATAGAAGCCATTGCGCAAAATTGCAGGGTAGCCATGTAGGGGCTTAAGAAGTCAAATCGGAAAATCGCTTTATTTGGTAGATGTTTGTTTAAACTTAAATTCAGACCATATCGAGATATCGGTTTATATGGGAGTTCTATCAAAACATGGATCGATTTGGGCCATTTACAATCCCTACCAACCTGCACTAATAAGAAGCATTACTCTTTCGAAAGTTAGCGTGTTTTCGACGGACCGACAATAAGAAGAACATGGCTAAATAGACTTGGAATGTCTAGACTATCAAGAATATATACACTTTGTTGGGTCTCAGATCATTATTTCAATGAATTACAAACGGAATGACAATGTTAGTATATTCCCAGCCAATGGAAGTGGGTGTAAACGTTGTATGCCATATATTATACGATTATACAGAGTGATTATAATATGATGTGCATTCAAAAAGACCAACCATTGATTTAGGATTGTACCGCAAAGAAACTAATGTGAGTAATATGTGTATACCAAACAATAGCAGATAATATGCTCAAGATTGATCTGATTTCCAATCCTTCATCTGATGTGGTCTATTGTCCCAGTGAACTTTATTTTTTTTTTTGTTCTGCAAGAGAATCCTTTGCTCCTCATTGACTAGATATAACAAGTGAAAGCGTACTAAGTTCGGCCGGGCCGAATCTTTTATACCCTCCACCATGGATCGCATTTGTCGAGTTCTTTTCCCGGCATCTCTTCTTAGGCAAAAAAGGATATAAGAAAAAATTTGCTCTGCTATTAGAGCGATATCAAGATATGGTTCGGTTTGGACCACAATTATATTATATGTTGGAGACCCGTGTAAAATGTCAGCCAATTCGAATAAGAATTGCGCCCTTTGGGGGCTCAAGTAGTAAAATAGAGAGATCGATTTATGTGGAACTGTATCGGGCTATAGACAGATTCAGACCATAATAAACACTTATGTTGATGGTCATGAGAGGATCCGTCGTACAAAATTTCAGGCAAATCGGATAATAATTGCTACCTCTAGAGACTCAAGAATTGAAGATCCCAGATCGGTTTATATGGCAGCTATATCAGGTTATGAACCGATTTGAACCTTATTTGACACAGTTGTTGAAAGTAAGAATAAAATACGTCATGCGAAATTTCAGCCAAATGGGATAGGAATTGCGCCATACTTGGCACAGTTGTTGGATATCATAACAAAACACGTCGTGCAGAATTTCATTCCAATCGGATAAGAATTGCACACTCTAGAGGCTCAAGAAGTCAAGATCTAAGATCGGTTTATATGGCAGCTATATCAGATTATGAACCGATTTGAACCATACTTGGCACAGTTGTTAAGTATCATAACAAAACACGTCGTGCAAAATTTCATTCCAATCGAATACGAATTGCGCACTCTAGAGGCTCAAGAAGTCAAAACCCAAGTTCGGTTTATATGGCAGCTATATCAAAACATAGACCGATATGTCCCATTTACAATACCAACCGACCTACACTAATAAGAAGTATTTGTGCAAAATTTCAAGCGGCTAGGTTTACTCATGCGGAATTTAGCTTGTTTTCGACGGACAGACGGACGGTACAATTAGTAAGTAAGGAAAGGCAAAATTCGGACGGAGCCGACTGTATAATACCCTACACCAACCCTACAATCAATGTATATGAGAGCTATATCTAAATCTGAACCGACTTTCAAACAGATCGTTTGAAAATTGTTCTTACTATGGCCATATCAGTGCAAATCGGGCGATACATATATATGGGAGCAATATCCAAATCTGAACCGATTTTGACGAAATTTTGCTGATATATTAGGATCAGTAACAAAACTGTCCGTGACAAATTTTGTGCAGATCTGTTGAAAATTGTAGCTACTACAGTCATTTAAATAAAAATCAGGCGATACATATATCTGAATCGATTTAGATGTTATTTTTCATGTATACAATATTAACATCAGTAACAAAACAATCCATGTCAAATTTTTGTGCAGATCGGTTGAAAATAGTAGTTACTACGGCTATTTAAGTGCAAATCGGGCGATGCATTTTTGTTTGTTTGTTCCGTATAGGCTCAAAAATGGCTGAACCGATTACCTTGAAATTTTCGCAGATTGTGTAGGTTGGTCTAGAGGGAAACCTAGGCTATATAATTTGTTAATATCGGAAGGGGGCGGATTCTCTGTAGATAGGATAACTAATTTAGAGTTGGGCATTGTTTAACTTTTTAATGGCATTCAGTTCCAAAAGGCAATGACAATGAGAAACAAGAAAAACATCAGTAGCAGCGATTAGAAAAGTTAGTTGGATCCTTGTGATTTTTTAAAACATTTGTAACGAAAATTTTATTTATTTTCTAACTGCCCTTTTTTTTGATAATATCGCACTTTTCTGCAATACATACTGTCCCAGGCCTACACATGTGATGTTAAGTTCCCTGCAAACATTTTTGGTCGCCAAAAAATTTTCCGGGAATCTTCTAGAAGAATTTTACGATAGAGGACGAGCTCTTCTAAGATTCGTAGACGATTCAAAAGTGGACCGATCGGAACAATATGGGTATCAAATGAAAGGTATTGGAGAGTAGAATACGAGTATAGCATTATAAAGTACTGAGTCTAAATACCCAGGAAGTCGCCCTAACTCCAAAACTCTTCCCAGCAGATATATCAAATGTTCATATCAATATGGGGCTCAAGTGAAGTGCATTCGAGAATAGATTATGAATCTGGCATCAAAAATCATGTCGAAGTATAGGGGTAACCCCACACTCCCAAAAACGGCGGAAATGATTTTCTCGAAATTTTCAGAGATTATGTATGTTGGTCTGGAAGGATACATAGGCAATTTAAATTGTCGCTATCGGAAGGGGGAGTTCACCTTCCCCCTAACCCAAAAATACCACCCATAATCAAAAGTGGACCGATCGGATATCAAATGAAAGGTATTGGAGATTGTATTACGATGTGGTATTCAAATGTGAGTCTAAATACCCAGCGGGCCGCTCTAACCCCAAAACTCCCCCGAAAAGAGATATTGGACATTTGTGTCAATATGGGGCTCAAATGAAAGGTATTCGGGAGAAGATAACGAATATATAGCAAAGAAATTATTTCCATGTTATTGTGGCTGTCCCCACCAAAATACCTATGGCCATGGCTACATGGGACACAAATGAAAGCAATTTGGGAATAGATTAGGAAAATGACATTTAAATTTGTGTTAAAGTATGTAGGGGGCGCTTAACTTCCTTCAACACTTCAAATAGGTTATTTGACCCACAGTGACAATATGGGCATCAACTGAAATATATTTGAGAGTAGACAACGAATCCAGTTTCGGAGCCAAGTCTTTGTGGGTAAGATCCAAAGCGCCACCTTAACTGAACTTATTTCCCGAACATATTAATATGAGACTCTAATGAAAGATTTGTGGGAGCAAAGAATGAATTTCATATCTATTTTTGGAAAAAGCGACGGAGTACCAGCCCCAATAGCCCTCCAAATCGTACATTTTTGTCGATCATGGCAATTTTAGGTCTAAATGAAAGGTATTTTGGAGTAGAGCTCGAATTTGATATCCTTATTTACGTGAATTGTCAGCAAAAGCACTCTTTGCCAAATGGATATATAGCCCATAGATAACAATATAGGGCTTAAAATTCTCTTTTAAGTCTTGAATTAAAATTTTCTTTTTCGATGTTACTTTTTAGAGCGCACAACAAGCCGATTACTGACTTAGGTGTATGTCCATAGTGGCATGAGGCGATTTAATATCCCAATCTTTTTAACCTAATCTAAATCTCATTTCATTCACGAATGATCGTTATGGTGAAATTTTTGGTAAATTCACTTGGAAAACTTGCAATTACATATTGATTGTTTTTTTTTCGTAACTTAATATCTAAAAGCAGCGAAAAACAATTGGTTTTTACTCATTCACATGCTGTATTGCAATATTCATTCTTATTCTTATATACCCTCCAAAAAGTATTTCATTTATCGAGTTCTTTTTCCGGTGTCTTTTTTTAGGCAAAGAAAGAAAAGGAAAGGATAAAAGAAAAGAGTTGTTATGCTTTTGGAGCTATAACAAGTTATGATCCGATTCCGAACATAATGGACTTAATGTTGGAGACCACAGAAGAAGTCATAGTATAAAATTTCAGCCAAATCGAATTAAAATTTCGCCCTTTAGGGATTCAAAAAATAAAATAGGCAGATCGTTTTATAGGAAAGCTGCATTACGTTATGGACCCATTCAGACCATATTTGATACGTATGTTGATGCTCATAGGAAAAGCCGTTGTACACAATTTCAACCATATCAGATAATAATTGCGCCCTATAGAGGCTCAAATAGTCAAAATCCAAGATCGGTTTATATGGCAGCTTTATCAGGTTATGGACCGATTTGAACCATACTTTGCACGGTTGTTGAAAGTCATAATGAAACACGTCTTTCAAAATTGTAACGAAATCGGATAGGATTTGCGCCCTGTAAAAGCTCAAGAAGTCAAGACCCCAGGTCGATTTATATGACAGCTATATCAGGTTATGGACCGATTTGAACCATACTTGGCACAGTTGTTGGATATCATAACAAAACACGTCGTGCAAAATTTCATTCCAATCGGATAAGAATTGCGCACTCTAGAGGCTCAAGAAGTCAAGACCCCAGATCGGTTTATATGGGAGCTATATCAGGTTATAAACCGATTTGAACCATACTTGGCACAGTTTTGGAAATCATAACGGCCACTGCTTGGCCACTGCATGGAAAATGACGGGAAATCCTTACTTAGATATCGGAAGCCTCCCTCAAAAAACCCATGGTATGACCAAGAGTGTCGACATGCTACTGAAGCCAAGAATCAGTAGCAACGCTAGATGAAGGAGAGGTATCAGGAGAAAAAGAGAGAGCAGAAACGTATATTCCGCAGAAAAAAGATGGAAATGGAAATATGTCAGTGTTAGCGAATTGGGATGTACAGGAGTCAGAATGAGGTTCGGAAATTCTACCAAAGTATTAATCATCAAACCGATGGCACATCCTCCTGCAGAGACAACAAGTAAAAAGGCGTTAAGTTCTGCCGGGCCGAACTTTGGATACCCACCACCCACCAAGTCATTGTTCAATTGCGTATAACAAAATATTGGTCTTTTTAGTAGCTATATCTAAAAATAAACCGATCTGAAATGTATACAGCATGGATGTCGAAAAGCCTTAAATAAGTCAATGTGTCAAATTTCAGTTAAAACGGATTATAAATGCGCCTTTTTTGGGGGCCAAGACTTTAAATCGAGATATCGATCTATATGGCAGCTATATGCAAATCTTGATCGATCTAGACCAAATTGCAGAAATATGTGGAGGGGCTTAACTAAATTCTCTGTCCCAAATTTCGGCAACATCGGGCCTTTTATAGGCCTAAAACATTAAATCGAGAGATCGGTCTATATGGCAGCCATATCCAAATATGGGGCGATCTGAGTGAAGTTGAAGAAGGATGTTGAAGGGCCTAACACAACTCACTGTCCCAAATTTCAGCAAAATCGGATAATAAATGTTGCTTTTATGGGCTTAAGACCCTAAATCGGAGGATTGGTCTATATGGCAGCTATATGCAAATCTTGAATGATTTGGGCCAAATTAACAAAGGATGTTGAAGGGCCTAACACAACTCACTGTCCCAAATTTCAACAAAATCGGATAATAAATGTGGCCTAAGACCCTAAATCGGAGGATCGGTCTATATAGGGGCTATATCAAGATATAGTCCGATATAGCCCATCTTCGAACTTAACCTGCTTATGGACAAAAAAAAAACATCTGTGCGAAGTTTCAGCTCAATATATCTATTTTTGAAGACTGTAGCGTGATTTCAACAGACAGACGGACGGACATGTCAAGATCGTCTTAGATTTTTACTCTGATCAAAAATATTTATACTTTATAGGATCGGAAATGGATATTTCGATGTGTTGCAAACGGAATGACAAAATGAATATAGTCTCATCCTATGGTGGAGGGTATAAAAAGGAAATCTGGTAACTGATATTTTCCGAAGTAGCAGAACATTGCATGCAAATTTCAGACAAATCGGGAGATTGTTTTATATGGGAGCTATATCTAAATCTGGATCGATATGGTCCATTTGCAATCCCCAACAATCTACATCAATGTTAAGTATCTGCGAAAAATTTCAAGCGGCCAGTTTTACGCGTTCGACCGCTATCGTGATTTCGTCAGGCGGACGGTTGGACATGGCCAGATCGACTCGGAGCGTCGAGACGATCAAAAATATATATTCTTTATGGGATCTTAGACAAATATTTCGAGGTGTCACAAACGGAATGGCTAGATTGGTATACCCCCATTTTATGGCGGTGGGTATAAAAACGTACGAATACTATTTCTTTCACAATGTCTGTAAAGTGATAAAAACAGAACAACAAGCATGCGGATCAAGAATATATTAAGCTTAAGGAACTGGAGCCTTAATATTAATAACAATTTCAGGGAAAATGTATTTTAAAGCCCAAACAATCAGCATTCTTGCTCATTTGAAAATGGAAGTTCGATTCGGATAAAATCGATGGCATAGAGTATTGTCACCATCAACTGCGTCCTTGATGTCAGTTCCAGCTAAATCAGCAATGTGAATGAATATGGCAAATATTCATGTTTGAAGTCATTCCCTTTACCACAATGGTTGACAAGTTGGTACAAAACTTTGACATGATTCCATTGAGAGATGGCTTAAATCACACTCCTGTAACTAATGATTCAACACAGTGGTAACGGAAGACGACAGAGTACAGGACCGGTCGAGCGATTTACACGAAACCTCCGCAAACTACACACAAGGATTATGAATGGGAAAATCCATTCCATCAGAACTATGAGAACAATGGCATTCGAGTTTGTTGCGTTAGTTTCGAGAAAATGAATGCTTTGTGAAACAGTGCTTCGATAATGGAAAGATTCAAAACGATATTGTAAGAATTTTTTATGTATTGGTGGAGACTACTCTGGAATATCTTTTAACATACACAAAACCAAATAATAACTTTCCTTATGTATAAGCAGTCAACTTAGGAGATCGGTTTATTTGTCAGATTTTGGACAGATTTGACCCAAATAGAATTTAAGATGGGAATATTT
Source organism: Stomoxys calcitrans (assembly GCF_963082655.1). Lineage (NCBI taxonomy): Eukaryota > Metazoa > Arthropoda > Insecta > Diptera > Muscidae > Stomoxys > Stomoxys calcitrans. Next base: position 85,736,671 of record NC_081554.1, read on the forward strand.
TTGCAGAGGCTTAAGAAGTCGTATCGACAGAGCGGTTTAGCAACTTAGGAAATACTTGTGTAAACAACTCACCTAACTTCTTCCAAAAAATTAACATGTTTCCGATAGACAGACGGATGTAGATGCCCTAGACAAATCTATGTTGCCCGTCTTACATTAAAATTTGGACTTCTTAGTTATAAGAAGTTTACATGTATTTTTCTTTGATGGATATGCTGTCTATTCAGTTTCACAGTACTGTGCCACAAAAGTCGTATGTTGATGTAGTCTTTATGCCTGCGTAAGTGACAACAAGCAGTGGTGCTTGTCATCTCGCATCAGCATCAACACAAACCCCACACCAGCTTAATCTACATCGACGGATTGGGTATTCTAAAGTTTGACATCTAGTACAGAATCTAGGATGGAATTGAAATAGTTTCCCCGCCTCACCACCATGGATTGATGTATTCGTATCCGACCACTTACTCCGCTCTTGACAGAACAACAATAACACGAGATGGAATCACATGAAAGGGAATAGAATGGAGTACAATAGAGCTGGGTGCAGTCAAATGTTTGGATGAAGTCTTTGCGTCTGTCAGTCTTTCTGTCTGGCTATCTGCTCACGCAAAGATGCCCACATTCGCATTCACTCTGAGCCATTAGGATGTCGTGCAGTCAAATAAGATAATTAATTCTGTTTTGAGGCACTTCCTTCTACTATTTCTCCACGATGTTGCCTTACAAATTTCAATCGCAAGCTAAATGACAAAGAATGCAAAAAAAGGAAGAATACTGGAATATAAATCTCAAAAACACTTTTGCCCTTTCAACAGCACTCTCTGGGATTTCAAGCCGCATAAACCAAATGCAATCAAATGTTAACAACTTTTGGGAGCAAACTAGACGAGAATAGTTGAAATTTATGTAGGATTTAAAGTGCAACTAGCAATTGTGAAAAATATATTGCTTTAAAGTTAAATATACATAACGAGAGTAGGAAACTATTATCAATATGGATAATGTGAGAATAGCAATCAGTAAAGGCCTTAACAGAATGAGCGTTGAGGAGGAGCATTGCGTTGGAAAATGCAACTCTGCAAATAAATGTTAAATAATTTTTAGTTTTGACGACTAAAAATACTACTTCACGTGTGGCAACACAGAATGACGCTCGCTTTTTATTGTCAAAGTTGAATATTTTTAATTTTTTCCTCGTTGATTCTGTGGAATCTGTGTGCAGAGTTGCATTTTTACAAAGCAGCGCTCAAAAACAAAGCTCAACGCTCATTCTGTCTTGGCCTTAAGTCTTAGTTGCTTTAGTTTGTTTGTCTGTTCCGTAAAGACTCAAAAACAGCTGAACCGATTTTCATGAAAACACCACACAACACGACACATTTATCGCTTTGGGCAATATTAGTATCAAATGAAAGGTATTTAAAAGTAGAACACAAAAATTACATAAAAGTTTATTCTTTGGTATCTGAGGGGCATCCCCACCGCCCAAAACTCCCCTGCAGGACATATTTACCGATTGCGACAATATGGGATTCAAATGAAAGATATTTGGGAGTTACATACGAATATGGTATTCAAATTTGGGTTCAAGTTCATTAGGGAGCAACCCTAGGCCCAAAACCGCCCCAAAAGTGGCGCCTATAATCAAAAGTAAACCGATCGGGAATGTATGGGACAATTCGATCAACATACCTAGGGCGTCTCCAAAGAATGCTGCCCAAAATAAAAAAGTGTACCGAACGGTAAAATATAGGACTCCAACGATAGGTATTCGAGAGAAGAGCATAAAAAAGATACTAGAAATTGGATCAAAGCGTATAGGGAGCCGTCCCCAACTCAAAACCTCCTAAAATCAAAGTGGAAGGTATACGGTATACCGCCCAAAACTAAAAGTGGGCCGACCTGGACCATATGGGACTCCAATAAGAGGTATTCGAGAGTAGAGTACATATATGATTATCAAATATTAACAAGCAAAAAGGCGTTAAGTTCGATCGGGCCGAACTTTGGATACCCACTACCTCGGGTATATATGTAAACCACCTTTCGTCAAAATCCGGTGAAAATAGCATACCTCATGTCCCACAGCAGCTATATCGAAATATGCTCCTATTTCGACCAAATACTAATAAACACATGTTATTGTTCAATTGTGTATAACAAAATATTGATTTTTGTAGTAGATATATCTAAAAATCAAAACTATCTGAACCATATACGACACTGATGTCGAAAAGCCTAACTTAAGTCATTTAAGGGCCCAAAACCTTAAATCGAGAAATCGGTCTATATGACAGCTATATCCAAATCTGAACCCATTTGGACCAAATTGAAGAGGCATGTACAAAGGCCTAACATAAATCACTGTATCAAATTTCATTGAAATCGGAAAATAAATGTGGCTTTTATGGGTCTAAGACCCTAAATCGGCGGATCGGTCTATATGGCAGCTATATCCAAATCTGGACCGATCTGGCCCAAATTGAAGAAGAATGGCGAAGGGCCTTACGCAACTCACTGTCCCAAATTTCAGCAAAATCGGATAATAAATGTGACTTTTAGGGCCTAAGACCCTAAATCGGCGGATCGGTCTATATGGGGGCTATATCAAGATATAGTCCTGCAGCTCCAAAGCTTTCCAAAGCCAAAAAAATGACAATATGGGGTTCAAATGAAAGGTAATTGAGACTAGAGCACGAATCTGATAAAAGGGGGTCTATTCCCCAATTATACCTCCATACCGGACATATTTACTGACCCCAGCAATATAAGGCTCAAATGAAAGTATTAGAAAACATTGGAATTTGGAAGTAGAGCAACAATATCCAATATCCACATTGAGAAACACCCCCAAACAGGATTTGTTGGCTGACCGAGTCAGTATAGGGTTCAGATGAAATAAGAGAGTGAAAGAAGGCGCAGCGGAGCGGGCCCTGTGCAGCTAGTGTTAAGATAAATATTTAAATAATCTGTGCCAAATTTTGTGTAGATTAGTTGAAAATTATACTTACTATTATACATATAAGCGCAAATCGGGCGACTCATATATATGGAAGATCAAAATATATATGGGAGTTCAAAATATATATGGGAGATCAAAATCATTAGCGTTTGTCTTTAGGCCAAAAAATTGTCATGAGCAAAATTTCGTGACGATTGGATTACAAACACGACCTGTCCTTGATTACAATACTACATGAACTCACAGACGGACATGGCTTAATCGAATTAGAAAGTGATTCTGAGTAGATCGGTATGCTTTAAGGTATGTCTATCACCTCTTTTTCTAAGTGTTGCAAACAAGTACCCAAAGTTATAATACCCTATTCCATAGTGGTGGTGAAGGGTATAAAAATATATTTTTTATACCCACCTCCACAGAGGTGCAACACACCGAAATATTAATATAAGATCGCCGTGAAGTTCCAAAATTATTTAACGATGTCCGCCTGCCCGCATAAGGTAATCAATATACACCCTTCATAAATTGAAATGGCGAGCTGAAATTTTGCACAGATCCGTATTTTGTTAATACGCAGATTAATTTCTTGAACGAACCAACTCGGATCAAGTTTGGATATAGCTTCCATAATGACCAATGTTCGTATTTAGGGTCTTGAGCTCATAAAAGGTGAATTTCTTATGCGATTTCGCTGAAGTTTGGAACAGTGGATTTTACTAGCATCGATATTCGAAACGAATAAGTAGGTATCGGGTCGATATATTTACATATAGCTGCGTATAGACCGATTTGTGGATTAAGAGATTTCGCTAAAATTTGGATCAGTGAGTTATTTATCAGATCGGAACATATTTGCATATATCGATCTTGGACCTTGACTTGAGCTGCTGGAGGGCATAATTTTAATCCTATATGGCCTATGGGCAAAATTTACATTTTGCATCCAAAATTGAATGATTCTAAATTCAGCCGTTTCGTTTGGGCGCAGAAGATAAATAAGTAACGGAGGGGCTTTGTCGTTGAAAACCAGAAACTTCATTAGATCCATAGTTTCTTAGGCAACATTTTTGGAATAAATCATAGATAAGGGTTATGCAAATGCTTGTTTTGGTCCATCTGTCTATGAAGAGCATATAATCCATTCCAAATTTATACATATACGAAATATATTTCCCTAATCCCTTTCAATAAATACTATGTTCATAGAATGACAGGATTATAGTTTATGCGCTTCTATTAGCATAACAATCACATGAACAGGCTTAGTTTTAGTTTTTGCGTGTATGCGAGTGTAGGTCCTGGGCTTTAGACCTCAAAAGGAAATGTTATTGAAACTGAAAAGTAAAAGTTTCATTCTTCTGTTCTCTTTTGTTTAGTCCTCTCCTCAAGTTTTCATTGGTATTTGTCTTTAGTCAGTTCCTTTTAAGTTGCTCCCATTGCGAATTGGGCTATACAATACTCAACAACGATCCCATTTGTATTTCTTTGTTTTCTTTTAACGGTAAAAATTGTGTTGTCTTTTCTTGTTTTTATTCCTTTTGCCTCCACACACATTGTTCTGTGACATCAAATATTGTGTGCGAGTACATGGGCTTCTCCAAGCTCCTCGATGTAAATTAGGACAAAACGTAAAAGTTGTACAAAGAAAATAGATCAATTAAATTGTTGTATACACTACAATTGAGGTTTGAATGCGGCAACAGCGACCATCCTTTTCTATTTAGGTCAAATAAGTCACACTTATTGAACAGTATTAATATTTTTTTTTTAGCTCTATATAAAATTTAATATAAGATGTAAATGAATATTTTTTCATGTGGTCTATTTGCGCTTTGTTTGCTTTGGTATTAAAATCATTTTTCATATTTCAATATGCACATGTTTTCCGTCATATAAAAAATAACGAAGTGTTTGTTTGTTCCATCTTACTCTAAAAGTACCACCCAAAATTTAAAGTTGACTGATGGAGAAAATATGATACTCTAAGGGGACCATATGATACGAATGGCATTTTAAAGTGAAATACAAAACAAATGTATGAACATACCTCTAAGGAGCAGGGGCAAACTTATCACATATCAATCAATCAATCCATCAAAGGGGCCTCCTTTTTATCGCCGAGTCCGAACGGCGTGCCGCAGTGCCACACCTCTTTGGAGAAAAGTTTAACATGGCATAGTACCTCACAAATGCTGCCAGCATTAGGAGAGGAAAACCACCGGTGAACATTTTTTCTGATGGTCTCGCCAGGATTTGAACCCAGGCGTTCAGCGTCACAGGCGGACATGCTTACCTCTGCGCTACGGTGGCCTAAATTACAAAACATGTATGAAGATATAGGGTAAGGTTTGAAGGGGTCCGTCCCGCCCCATAAAACTAACCAAAAGTTAAAGGTAATTTGGAGTTGAGTACGATTCGGATATTAAAATTCGCCACCAAATCCAGGGGCTACCACCCCGCCACCAAACAACTCCAAAAACCCACTTTAACGGAGACAGATCGCGACAATATGAATCTCAAATGAAAGATATTTGGGAATAGAATACGAATACGTCTCGGGAGGGCCACACTCCACCCAAAAGTCCTCCAATATGGGAGCTGTATTAGGTTATAAAGCAATTTGGGGCGAACTTGACACCGATATTGGAAGTCGTAGCAGAACATCACGTAGAAATTTCAGTCAAATTGGATAAAAATTGCGGCTTTAAGGGACTCAAAATCTCAAATCGATTTGAACCCGTTATCGGAAGTCGTAACAGAGCACCGTCTAACAGGAGCGCAAAATCTTAAATCGGGAGTTCGGTTTAAATAGGAGCTATATCAGGGGCCACCGTAGCGCAGAGGTTAGCATGTCCGCCTATGACGCTGAACGCCTGATGAGACCATCAGAAAAAAAATGTCAGCGTTGGCTTCCCCTCCTAATGCTGGCAACATTTGAGAAGTACTATCCCATGTAAAACTTCTCTCCAAAGAGGTAAAACTTCTCTGCGGTACGCCGTTTGGACTCGGCTATAGAAAGGAGGCCCCTTGTCATTGAGCTTAAACTTGAATCGGACTGCACTCATTGATATGTGAGAAGTTTACCTCTGTTCCTTAGTGGCAAAATTTCATGGGCAAAATTTGTATATCATGTTATAGACCGATTTGAACCGTAATTGGCACGGATATTGGAAGTCGTAAAAGAATACTACGAGCAAACTTTTAGCCAAATCGAATAACAATTGCGGCTTCCAAGTGCCCAAGAACTCAAAGCGGGAGATCGGTTTTATGGAGCTATATCAAATTTGAACCAATATTGAATATGTGGAATCCCCGACGACCTATACGAACAATCCCGTGGCATCATCGGCAAGGGCTGCACCCGCAGTGAACAACACACTGCTACTACAACAACAACCTAAATAATAAAAAAAAATATCTGTGCAAAATTTCAAGCGGATAAATTTATTGGTTCGACTGCTATCGTGATTTCGATAGAAGCACCGAAGGAAGCACCAAACCGAATGACTAGATTAGTATACCCCCCTATGGGGGTGGGTATAAAAAAAGTCCACAAAACTGACATCTGTTCAACCAGAACATTACAAGACTTGCATAATTTTTGTTTTTTTATACCCTCTACCATAGAATGGGGTTATACTAAATTCGTCATTCTGTTTGTAACTCCTCGAAATATGCGTCTAAGACCCCATAAAGTATATATATATTCTTGATCGTCGTGACATTTTAAGTCGAACTAGCCATGTCCGTCTGTCTATCCTTCTGTCCGTCTGTCCGCCTGTCCGTCCGTCCGTCTGTTTGTCGAAAGAACGCTAACTTTGAAGGAGTAGAGCTAGCCGCTTGAAGTTTTGCCCAAATACTTCTCATTGGTGTAGGTCGGTTGGGATTGTAAATGGGCCAAATCGGTCAATGTTTTGATATAGCTGCCATATAGACCGATCTTGGGTTTTGACTTCTTGAGGCTCTAGAGGGCACAATTCTCATCCAATTTGACTGAAATTTTGCACATAGTATTTTGATATCACTTCCAACAACTGTGCGTATGGTTTAAATCGGTCCATGACCTAATATAGCTGCGATATAAACCGATCTTGGATATTGACTTGAGCTTTAAGATGGCGCAATTCCTATCCGATTTGGCTGTAATATTGCACGTAGTGTTTTGGTATCACTTCCAACATTTACGCGAAGTATGGTCCAAATCGGTCCATACCCTGATATAGCTGTCATATAAACGGATCTGGAATCTTGAGTTCTTGAGCCTCTAGAGGGCGCAATTCTCATCCGATTTGGCAAAGATTTTGTACAACGGCTTCTCCCATGGCCTTCAACATACGTGTGCAATATGGTCTGAATCGATCTATAGCCTGACACAGCTCTCATATAAACCGATCTCCCGATTTTGCTTCTTGAGCCCCGAATAGGATTGATATAGCTCCTACTTTTTCTCCGTCCATATTCACTATTCTTTGTTTGCCTAAAAAGAGATACTGCGCAAAGAACTCGACAGATGCCATCCATGGTGGAGGGTATATAAGTTTCGGCTCGGCCGAACTTAGCACGCTCGCTCTTAGAAAGAGACCAAGTGTCTCTATTTGTTATTCACATGTGGAATAATTTGGCTTCAAATTCGGGGAAATGGGGGTGGGGCCGCCAAATAACCCTCACAAAAACAAGTGTACCAATCGAGACAATATATGGCTCAAATAGAAGGTTATTGGAATTGGATTCTGGATCTGATATTTATTTTGGACTACAAGTGTCTAGAGAGCCACCCATCTTTGAAAAAAGAACCTCCAAATCTGACATGTAGTAGCTCCACCAGGACAATATGGGACTTAAATGAAAGATCTTTGAAAGTAAGGTGCAACCATAAGGGACAAAGTGTCTGAGTTCCTCCAAACATCACCCAAGAAAGATGGGGAATGTAGAACTTGAATGTAAGGACTTTGGTATTAATGTGCGAAACTGATATCCGAATTTAGGGACAAATATCTGGGGCCCGCCACAAAACCCCGGAAATGGGATGAAAATTTTTGTAACTTCACCCTTATAAGTGTATATCGGGCGATCTATATATAAGTTAACAGTTACTACATTTCTGTTTTTATTAATTTGAGTGCTTTTACAGAACTGAATCAAAAATCTTAAACTTAGGTTGAAGTTGGTTGGTGCTGCTGTTGGCGCTGCTGCTGTTGGTTGGTGCTGTTGCTGGTGCTGCTATTGGTTTCTTGCTGATTGACGATTTTGTTATTGTTGTCGTCATGAGGTGTCAGGTTACCCGCTTTGCTGTGTTTGCTGTTGATCTGCGGTACTGGTGGATACGGATTGTTGACCCTTGCGTTAGCTGTAGAAATGCTTACATTTCATTACCATTACCATTTCATATTGTTGCTTACAAATCATGATGGTTCACTGTTTGTTGTTGCAGGCGGACAATGTTGACTGACAGCGGTCAATGAATTAATCAATAGAATCAGCAATTTTTTGGTATCGAAATCCAATATAAAGAATTTTTTGTTTGGCTGACATCCCAGCAAACATCTTTGATGTTAACACCTCCCCTCTTAGTTACGAGCGTCCTCGATCGTAATACCGTTAGAAGTAAGGTATCTGAGATAATCTTGGTACGTCTCTTGGAAAGTTTGTTGAATTCGATGTCGGAACTGATAGTTGATTGGGAGGTGCTAGATTAACGGTTTCAATCAATGGGCGCTGCTTTCTTCTTATCAAGAACAATACCAGAATGAGAGCTGCAGCTATTGTGAGTAAATGCACGGCCGCACTCCATTTGTTTTTAATGTTCAACAGTTCTATCGCTTTTGTATTGTTTAGATGGATCCTTTTTACAAATTCCAAAGTGGTTACTTCTTCTATTTTTGATCCAGGAGATCTAGGTTGTAGGATTGCAGGTAATGGTTCGGCATACGTTGTTTGGAAATAGTTGTATGTCTCGTTGTCAATTGTTATGGAAGCGTTTTGAAACTTGATTATGAAGGTTCCCGTAAGATTGTACTGCTCGTCGTTGATGAGAATGGTACCATCGAATTGATTTAGTAGAATCATCCCAGGCAAGACTTCCTCTACTGTAGGGGTGGTGCTATGTCTCAATAAAGTACAGTTTGCTTCTACGCTTTTTAAAAGATTTAACAAACAATTTTCTTTTTCTATTCTTTTGACATTATTTAAATTACAAACAGTCAGATTATTGAAAGATTTACATGGTTTAAGGATCCCATAGGATTCATTTTTACAAACTAGTATTTCATTATAATCAATTTTATTAATAAGATCCCCACTCTTAGTGGGTTTAATCAAGAGTTTACTGCAGGAATCTAAATTCGTAGTCGGTACATTGACAATATAAATAAGTGATTTTTCATTTGATGCAATTTTTACTTCAGAGAATTCGAATATTTCTTCTATGTTTACAAAGGGAATTGAATCTTTCTCGAAAAGCTCTTTTGCAATATTCACTTCAGTGTTCGACAATACAAATGAATTTATTATGCCGGACTTTGCCCAGTGAATGGCATAATTTACATTAACAATTTCTTCCTTTAAAAGGTCAATTTTCATTTTGAGCATGGTTATAAAATTTTCATTGGTTTTTACAATTTTTATAATTTTGTTGGTATTTTCTGTGAGTTCATCTATTTTTTTTAGAGACAGATTATTTATTACAACCTGCCTATTATTGCTTGACAAAACATTGTTAATTTTTTGCTCTATTATCTCGAAATCGTCGTGATCTGGATTTCCGGCGATCCATTTCCAACTTTTCTTAATTCTATTGATTTTTCTATTTCCTGAAGTTACAATTTTTAAATTCTTTAATTATTCACCAAAATTTTTTCTCTACCAGAGTTTTCACATTTTTTTCACTTTTGTACTTAAATTCTTCTTAATTATTAAATCTAACTTTTTCCAACTTTTCTTAATTCTATTGATTTTTCTATTTCCTGAAGTTACAATTTTTAAATTCTTTAATTATTCACCAAAATTTTTTTCTCTACCAGAGTTTTCACATTTTTTTCACTTTTGTATTTAAATTCTTCTTAATTATTAAATCTAACTTTTTCCAACTTTTCTTAATTCTATTGATTTTTCTATTTCCTGAAGTTACAATTTTTAAATTCTTTAATTATTCACCAAAAATTTTTTTTCTCTACCAGAGTTTTCACATTTTTTTCACTTTTGTATTTAAATTCTTCTTAATTATTAAATCTACGATTCACAACTTTTTTTTTTTTTTTTGTTCACTGCCTACTTACAAATGTATCCCTATAAAGATTTTCCATACGTCCATGGAGGCGATTTCGTTGTCCTTTCGTTAAATCTACTTGGAGAATCGTCCGCTTACTTGTTGACGTGTGTTGAGCCGGTAGTTGTAGCTACAGCCTCTGTGGTCTTCTAGGGTGTTTTTTTGGTCCTTGGTCACAGCCTCCGGGTGCGTTGATGGATTGTTGGGCGCCCCACGTTGGGCGCCAGTTAACAGTTACTACATTTCTGTTTTTATTAATTTGAGTGCTTTTACAGAACTGAATCAAAAATCTTAAACTTAGGTTGAAGTTGGTTGGTGCTGCTGTTGGCGCTGCTGCTGTTGGTTGGTGCTGTTGCTGGTGCTGCTATTGGTTTCTTGCTGATTGACGATTTTGTTATTGTTGTCGTCATGAGGTGTCAGGTTACCCGCTTTGCTGTGTTTGCTGTTGATCTGCGGTACTGGTGGATACGGATTGTTGACCCTTGCGTTAGCTGTAGAAATGCTTACATTTCATTACCATTACCATTTCATATTGTTGCTTACAAATCATGATGGTTCACTGTTTGTTGTTGCAGGCGGACAATGTTGACTGACAGCGGTCAATGAATTAATCAATAGAATCAGCAATTTTTTGGTATCGAAATCCAATATAAAGAATTTTTTGTTTGGCTGACATCCCAGCAAACATCTTTGATGTTAACATATATGCCTGCTATATCTGAAACCTGAACGGATTCTTTCTTCTAGTCGATAGAGTTTGTCTTTGGGCTAAAAAACGTGGTATGTGAAAACTTTTGGGATGATTGGGTTACAAATGCGATTTAAACCTTAATTACAATAAATCGGCAGACGGACAAACGGCACTGGAAGAACATGCGGACAAACTGACATGGCTAAGGCAAGGATTTCTGAATCAAACTATACACTCTATCCCAGTTACAGTAATAGTGCAGGATGTTAGCACTATTCGCCGTGCGGCGAATGGCATCGAACAATGATTTATTTAATCCACATTGACTTCGATATGCTTCCAGGACGCGGTGCATCCTCTAGATCGAAAATTTCGACACTTATTTTGACACGTTCAACACAACGTGCAAAATGCAGTTTGCGGGGAAATAGGCAGACTCAGAATCACTTTCTGATTCGATTTGGCTATATTCGTCTGTCTGTCCGTCTATCCATTTCAATTTGTGTACAAACTACAAGTCGCAATTTTGATCCGATGGTCTTCAAATTTGGTATGGACATTTTTTTCGGCCTAGAGACGAAACCCATTGAAATTGGAAAAAATGGATTCAGATTTGGATATAGTGCGACTTTATAATACCCTACACCAACCATATAAGTACAATGTGGGAGCTATATCCAATTCTGATCCAATTTCGATTGACCTCGCCGGATGTTTTCAGCTGGGTTATTAAACAATCCGTATTTGTTTCTAGTAAATATGTTCAAACTGTAATAATTACTGTTGACAAATAACAACCACTGCAAATTATTCAAAATCTGACGAACATATAATGGGAGCTTTATATAATTCTAAACCGATTTAGAGCAAACTTCTCAGATATTGTGGTAGTCATCGACGAAAGCGCTCTGCAAAGTTTTGACAGGATTTATCATGAAATGTGCTTGCAGTGACTCTTGGAGAAGAAATCGGCCGATAAACATATATGGCAGCTATATCTAGATTTGTGCCGATTTCTTTGAAATTCACCAGCAATGTTTAAAGTTACAAGAACATCTTTCCTGCCAAATTACGAGATAATCGGTTAACAAATGAACACTTTACTGCAATATTTCTCAAAATCGGACGAACGTATATATGGGAGCTATATCTAAATATGAACTGATTTCGAGCAAAGTCCTCAGAGATTATGGTAGTCGTGGAAACTCCTCAGGTACTGTGGCAGTCGTCGAGGAAAGCGTTTTGCAAAATTTTGGCACGATGGGTCAATAAATGCGCTTGCAGTGGCTCTAGGAGTGAAAATCGGACGATATATATATATATATATATATATATATATATATATATATATATATATATATATATATATATATATATATATATATATATATATATATATATATATATATATATATATATATAAATATGAGAGCTATATCCAAATATGAACCGATTTCAATAAAATTCACTTGTAATGTCGGGAGTAATAAGAAAATCTTTCCTGCCAAATTTCGAGAGAATCGGTTAACAAATGACCATTTTATTGCATTATTACTGCAAATCGGACGAACATATATATGGGAGCTATATCCAAATCTGATCTGATTTTTTCCAATTTCAATTGGCTTCGTCTCTAGGTCGTAAAACTTGCCTGAACAAAATTTGAAGACGATCGGATGAAAACTGCGACCTGTACTTTGACACAAATTAACATGGACAGAGGGACAGACAGACAGACGGACAAAGCTAAATCGACTAAGAAACTGATTCTGAGTCGATCCGTATGCTTATCAATGGGTCTATCTCTCTTCTTTTTGGGTGTTACAAACAAATTCACTAAATTATAATACCCTGTACCACAGTAGTGGTGTAGGGTATATACATGCAAAATTTCAGTCAAATTGGACAAAAACTGCGGCTTGTAAGGGTTCAAGAAGTCAAATCGGGAGATCGGTTTATATGGGAGCTATATCAGGTTATAGACCGATTTAGACTACTAGGCACAGTTACTGAAAGTCGTTAAAGAACACTACGTGTAAATTTCAGCCAAATCAGATGAAAATTGTGCCTTCCTGTGGCTTAAGAAGTCGAATCGGGAGATCGGTCTATATGGGAGCAATATCAGGTTATAGACCGATTTGAACCGTACTAGAGACAGTTGTTAGGAGTCGTAGCAGAACATCACACTCAAAATTTCAGCCGAATCGGATAAAAATTGCGACTTCCAAGGGCTCAAGAAGTCAAATCGGGAGATCGGTTTATATGGGAGCTATATCCAATTCTGAACCGATATGGCCTATTTGCAATCCCCCAACGACCTACTTCAATTAGAAGTATATGCACAAAGTTTCAAGCTGCTAGCTTTACGCGTTCGACCGCTATGGTGATTTCGACAGATGGACGGAAGGACATGGCTAGATCGAATCAGAATGTCGAGACTATCCAGAATATATATACTTTATGGGGTCTCAGATCAATATTTCGAGGTGTTACAAATGGAATGACTAAATTAGTATCCCTTACATCTAATGGTGGTGGGAAGAAAAATACTAAAATGCGAAATTTATTGCTTGAAGTCGAGAGATCGGTCTATATGGCGAATATATATAACTATAGTCCGATTTTAAGAGATCAGAAAGTCAGTTTTATGTACAAAGAATAACAAATCATCAAACAATGATTGAAAATTGTTTTCAATTAGAAATAAATCTGAGAAATTGTAAATACCCAAAACAGATCTTTTTCACTATTTTTGAGAAACTATCCGGCTCAGTACCATCATGAGCGCAAACTTGGCTGCACAATTCCTAATAAAGGCTTCGATGCATATAAGGTTAGAGGCCACCGTAGCGCAGAGGTAGCCTATGACGCTGAACTCCTGGGTTCGAAACCTGGCTAGAACATCAGAAAAAAATGTCAGCGGTGGTTATTCCCTACCAAAGATGGAGGCATTTGTGAGGTGTTTTGCCATATACAATAAAAACTTCTACCCAAAGAGGTGTCGAGAAATTGTAAATATCCAAAACAGATCTTTTTCACTTTTTTGGAGAAACTATCCGGCTCAGTACCATCATGAGCCCAAACTTGGCTGCACAATTCCTAATAAAGGCTTCGATGCATATATGGTTAGAGGCCACCGTAGCGCAGAGGTAGCCTATGACGCTGAACTCCTGGGTTCGAATCCTGGAAAGAACATCGGAAAATATTTTTCAACGGCTGTTATCCCCTCCCAAAGCTGGAGACGTTTGTGAGGTATTTTGTCATGTAAAAATTTCTCCCCAGAGAAGTGTCGCACGGCGGCACGCCGTTCGGGATCCGCTGTAAAAATCGGTGCCTCATTATTGAGCTTTAACTTGTATCGGACTGCACTCATTGATATGTAAGAAGTTTGCCCTTGTTTCTTAATGGAGTATTCATTGGTAAATTTGCATTTGCATCCTTTTTTTCCTTTTTTCTGGGTTCGCCCTCAACACATTTCTTTCTGGTACCCATCTCGATAGTCTTCTCATTGACCTTTCCATGATCTTGCTGATTTGCGAAAGAAACTTGGCACATACCAATAAAACGATGTCGTCTGCTTATGAAATACAATTCCGACGTATAATAGATACGTCTTAAATATCGCAAACCTAGCCAAAAAAAGTAAGTTGTTGACAAAATTACAACAACATAGGAATTTTACAATTACACTGGATACACCACAATTATGCACACAACCCCAGACGAATGTACGCTGTATGCTGTATTTGACCCATCCTCACTTAACATTCCAATAATTCCAATTGCTGCCACTCTCAGTTTAAATTATTTGTAAATATTTTATTGTTTTTGTTCGTAAAAATGTTTTTTTGTTATTGTTGTATTGCATAGACACTTTAATTGATTTCATTGTAAAATATTAGCTGTCAAAGTGTTTATTAGCATATGATGCTCCTACAATATTCATTTGTCAAATGTTTTTATTTTTATTTATTATTATAATTTAAATTGCACTTTGATGATAGTTATTTTAACTGCATCAAATCGAATTCCATTTAATGACACATGCGAAGCGAACTTTTTTTGTATGAAATATTTGGCGTAGGAAAATACGTTTCATTTAAATGTGTAATAATAATAAACACACAAGAAGGGACGAATGGATATTACACCAAATAATAAACGTGTGCACCCACTATCATGGCCCACATATAAAAATTTTAAAAACAAAATAATTTTTAAATAGAAGATAGAAATCCAAATCGTAGCTGGATTATACGTGAATAATCAGACCTGCTTGGGATATCGTGTAAAACATTTTGCCGGTTATATTTCAGATGCCACCTATATATGTTGGGACTTTTTCCATTTCAATTCATTGTTCAGAGGAAATCGTTACTGGCAATTTTCCAGTTAACCCTGATTTATCATGATGCACATTATAGCGAAGCCAAGGATTTCCTCAAGGACTATACCCCCCTGGTCTGGTTGCAGACATTGCATGAGCTGAGCAATCGCATGGAAAATTTTGTAACCCGATATCTGCTTTGCAGACCACCAAAGTATTGTATAATGAATAAGGACGTGGGAACAGCAATATCAAGTTATAGTCCGATTCGAGGCTCAAGAAGCGAAATCGTACAAAAAATTGTACGAAATTGTACAAAATTTGTTCCAAATCGGATGAGAATTGCGCTCTCTAGAGGCTCAAGAAGTCAAGACTCAAGATCGGTTTATATGGCACCTAATCAGGATATAGACCGATGTCAACCTTACTTAGCACAGTTGTTGGAAGTGATATTAAAACACTATGTGCGGAATTTCAGTCAAATCAGACGAGAATTGCGCCTTCTAGAAGCTAAAAAAGTCAAGACCCTAGATCGGTTTGTATGGCAGCTATATCAAAACATGGACCGATTTGGCCTATTTAAAATCCCAACCGACCTACACTTATAAGAAGTATTTGTGCAAAATTTCAAGCGGTTAGCTCGCGTCTTAGACGCATTTTTCGAGGTGTTACAAACAGAATTACGAAATTAGTATACCCCCTTCCTATGGTGGAGGGTATAAAAAGGCAAATCAGTAGTTTGAAACAGCCAGTACCCTAAGTAGGGATGATATTTCCTGAACATATCCGTGTCGATATCGTACTTTAATTGAAGAGGAAAGTCGAAGGGCCTAATACAATCCACTGTCTCAAATAACGGCGCCATCGGATAATAAATGCGCCTTTTATAGGCCCAAAACCTAAACAAGAGATTGGTCTATATAGCAGCTATGTGCAAATTTGGACCGATCTGGGCCAAATTGAAGAAGGATGTCGAAGGATGTCACTGTCCTAACTTTCGGCAAAATCGGACAGTAAATGGGCTTTTTATGAGCCCAAGACCTTAAATCGAGAGATCGGTCTATAAGGCAGCTATATCCAAATCTGGACTGATCTGGGCCATATTGCAAAAAGATATCGAGGGGCCTAACTTAACTCCCTGTCCCAAATTTCGGCGACATCGGACAATAAATGTGCCTTTTATGGGTTCAAAATCCTAAATCGAGAGATCGGTTTATATGGCAGCTATATCCAAATCTGAACCGATCAGAGCCAAACTGAAGAAGAAGGTTAAAAGTCCTAACACATCTCATTGTCTCAAATTTCCGCAAAATAGGACAATAAATGGGCCTTTTATAGGCCCAATACCTTAAATCGAGAGATCGGTCTATATGGCAGCTATATCCAAATCTGGACTGATCTGGGCCATATTGCAGAAAGATATCGAGGGGCCTAACCTAACTCCCTGTCCCAAATTTCGGCGACATCGGACAATAAATGTGCCTTTTATGGGTTCAAAACATTAAATCGAGAGATCGGTTTATATGGAAGCTATATCCAAATCTGAACCGATCAGAGCCAATCAGGTTGAAAATCCTAACACAACTCATTGTCTCAAATTTCCGCAAAATCGGACAATTAATGGGCCTTTTATAGCCCCATTACCTTAAATCGAGAGATCGGTCTATATGGCAGCTATATCCAAATCTGGACCGATCTGTGCCATATTTAAGAATTATATCAAGGGGCTTACCTTAACTCACTGTCCCAAATTTCGGCGACATGGGACAATAAATACGCCTTTTATGGGTCCAAAACCTTAAATCGAGAGATCGGTCTATATGGCAGCTATATCCATCTGGGCCAAATTGACGAAGGATGTCGAAGGGCCTAACACAACTGTCCCAAATTTTAGCGAACTCGGATAATAAATGTGGTTGTTATTGACCTAAGACCCTAAATCGGAGGATCGGTCTACATGGCAGCTATATCCAAATCTGGACCGATCTGGGCCAAATTGACGAATGATGTCGAAGGGCCTAACACAACTCACTGTCCCGAATTTCAGCAAAATCGTATAATAAATGAGGCTTTATGAGCCTAAGACCCTAAATCGGCGGATCGGTCTATATGGGGGCTATATCAAGATATAGTTCGATATAGCCCATCTTCGAACTTAACCTGCTTATGGACAAAAAAAGAAACTGTGCAAAGTTTCAGCTCAACATCTCTATTTTTAAAGACTGTAGCGTGATTTCAACAGAAAGATGTCGGACATAGCTAGATCGTCTTAGATTTTTAAGCTGATCAAAAATATATCTATTTTATAGGGATATTTCGATGTGTTGCAAACGTAATGACAAAATGAATATACCCCCATCCTTCGGTGTTGGGTATAAAAAGTAGTAAAAAATATGCCGTGTAAGAACGGGTAGAGATATCTCTTTGAAATTTCGAATTTTAAGGCTCTAGGTGCTCCGGGCGCCTCTTGGCAGGCCCTAAAGTTGGTCACCTCGGCATTGGTCGCCTGCCAAATATCCATTTTTGGTCCGATTTTCAAAATTCAGTTTTGCTGGAAAGCGCTCAAAAATCTTTAAAAAAAAGTCTGTTTTAGGTATACAAATACGAGTATCTCCACTGGTTTCGGGTATATACAAGTTTTTATTTTCATTTGTTGAATTTTTAGCTGAGATTGGCTTCATATTCAGCAATTTGCGCAGGCATTTGTGGTTCGATTTTCATTTTTATGCATGGCGTAAATTTGTGACAAATTAACAACGACTCTGCTGTAATAATTGTCCACGTATGATTATTTCATTAAAAGATTTGGCAGCCCGAAAATTTTTTCGAAATGCAGAGGTGACCAACTTTAGGGACCCGCCAAGAGGTGCCCAAATTTCAAAGAGATATCTCTACACATTCTCGCACGGCATATTTTTTTTGGAAATTTGCATATTTTGCCCATGAACATTCCACTAAGGAACATAACAAACTTCTCACAAAGCAATGAGTGCAGTCCGATTCAAGTTTAGGCTCAGTGATAAGGGGCCTCCTTTTTATAGACGAGTACGAGCGGTGTTTCGCAGTGCGACACCTCTTGGGAGAGAAATTTTATATGGCATGTAACCTCACAAATGTTGCCAACATTAGGAGGGAAACACCACCTCTTTAAATTTTTTCTAATGGTCTCGCCAGGATTTGAACCCAGGCGTACAGCGTCATCTGCTCTACGGCGACCTCATATATTTTACTATTTTTTATACCCTCCACCATAGGATGGAGGGTATACTAATTTCGTCATTCTGTTTGTAACTACTCGAAATATTCGTCTGAGACCCAATAATGTATATATATTCTTGAGCGTCGCGACATTTCATATCGATCTAGCCATGTCCGTCCGTCTGTCTGTCGAGAGCGCGCTAACTTCCGAAGGAGTAAAGCTAGCCGCTTGAAATTTTGCACAAATACTTCTTATCAGTGTAGGTAGGTTGGTATTGTTAATGGGCCATATCGGTCCATGTTTTGATATAGCTGCCATATAAACCGATCTTGAGTCTTGACTTCATGTCTCTAGTCTCTAGAGTGCGCAATTCTTATCCGATTGGAATGAAATTATGCACGACATGTTGTGTTATGATATCCAACAACTGTGCCAAGTATGGTTCAAATCGGTCCATAACCTGATATAGCTCTCGTATAAACCGATCTTGGGTCTTGACTTCTTGAGCTTCTAGAGGGCGCAATTCCTATCAGATTTGGCTGAAATTTTGCATGACGTATTTTATTCTTTCCTTTCAACTACTGTGTCAAATCGGTTAATATCCTGATATAGCTGCCATATAAAACGATCTGGGATTTTGACTTCTTGAGGCTCTACAGGTCGCAATAATTATCTGATTTAACTGAAATTTTGCGCCACGGATCCTCTCATGACCATCAACATACGTGTTTATTATAGTCTGAATCGGTCTATAGCCCGATACAATTCCCATATAAATTGATCACTCTATTTTACTTCTTGAGCCCCCAAAGGGCGCAATTCTTATTTGAATTGGCTGACATTTTGCACAGGTCTCCAACATATAACTTAATTGTGACCCAAACCGGACCATATCTTGATATCGCTCTAATAGCAGAGCAAATCTTTTCTTATATCCTTTTTTTGCCTAAGAATAGATGCCGGGAAAAGAACTCGACAAATTCGATCCATGGTGGAGGGTATATAAGATTCGGCCCGGCCGAACTTAGCACGCTTTTACTTGTTTAATTTTTATATTCTCCCACTGTGCGTTGTATTTTCATGCGTGAGAGTTGATATCATCCACTTTGTCTTATCGCCATATACTGCCAAACCCACTTTCACTGACTCTCTTTCAATTCTTTCGCAGGTTGCAGTTACTGCTACCGATGACGGACCCATGATATCGATGTCTTCGTCTTAAACGAGTAGCATGTGTTGTCTTGGTATTAGTGTGTCATATCTATTCATATCTGTATCTCGTATAATCTTCTCCAACAGGATATTAAACAGATCACTCGATAAGCTGTATCCCCGTCTGAAACCTCGTTTGAATTAATGTTTCGGAGAGATTCTTTCCTATTCTCATTGAGGAAAATGTATCAGCAAGCGTTATAATTTTGCGGGGATACCAAACTCAGACATGGCTTAAAATACCTTTAGGACTATCGATAGCGTCTTTGTAGTCACCAAGGGATGGTAGGTGTCGATTTTACTTTCTCGGGTCTTTTACAGGAATTGGCGCAGTGTGAATATCTGGTCTATTATGAATTTACGGGTCCAAAGCCGTATTGACAGGGCCCAATCATCTCATTGACTTTAGATTTTCGTCTTTCA
>NC_081554.1:85756948-85764448 GCF_963082655.1 Stomoxys calcitrans
TTTTATTATTTCCGTAAAGGAAAAAACGCGGAGCAGGTTGCTAAAAAGTTACGAGATGTGTATGGTGATAAAGCCTTAAAAGGAAGACGTGTCAAAATTGGTTTCGCAAATTCCGTTCTGGAGATTTTTCACTTAAAGATGAGCCACGTTCAGGTCGGCCAATGAAGTTGATGATGACCAAATCAAAGCATTAATCGAATTGGATCGTCATGTAACTGAGCGTGAGATAGGACAGAAGTTAAATATACCAAAATCAACCGTTCATTATCGCATTAAAAGTCTTGGACTGGTGAAAAAGCTTGATATTTGGGTACCACATGTATTGAAAGAAATTCATTTAACAAACCGAATCAACGCTTGTGATATGCACCTCAAACGCAATGAATTCGATCCGTTTTTAAAACGAATGAAAACGAGATGAAAAATGGATTGGTTACAACAACGTTAGTCGAAAACGATCATGTTCCAAGCATGGTGAACCAGCTCAAACCACTTCAAGGACAATGCTAGACCGCACTCATCTTTGGTCACTCGCCAAAAACTGAGTGAGCTTGGCTGGGAACTTTTGATGCATCCACCATATAGCCCTGACCTTGCACCATCAGACTACCATTTATTTCGATCTTTGCAGAACTCCTTAAATGGTAAAACTTTCGGCAATGATGAGGCTATAAAATCGCACTTGGTTCAGTTTTTTGCAGATAAAGACCAAAAGTTCTATGAGCGTGGAATACTAAATTTGCGCAATTCCTATCCGATTTGGCTGAAATTTTGCATGACGTATTTTATTCTTACTTTCAACAACTGCGTCAAATGAGGTTCAAATTGGTTCATAACCTGATATTGCTGTCATATAAACCGATCTTGGATCTTGACTTCTTGAGCCTCTAGAGGTCGGAATTATTATCCGATTTGCCTGAAATTTTATACGACGGATCAACATACGTGTTTATTATGGTCTGAATCGGTCTATAGCCCGATACAGCTCCCATTTACATCTATCTCTCTATTTTACTTCTTGAGCCCCCTAAGGGCGCAATTCCTATTCGAATTGGCTGACATTTTATGCAGGTCTCCAACATATAATTTAATTGTGTTCCAAACCGGACCATATATTCATATCGCTCTAATAGCAGAGCAAATCTTTTCTTATATCCTTTTTTGCCTAAGAAGAGATGGCGGGAAAAGAACTTGTCAAATGCGATCAATGGTGTTGGGTATATAAGATTCGGCCCGGCCGAACTTGTTTTCACTTTAAAACTTCATTTACATATATTGCAACGAAATGTGATTTATAGACTATTAAATGAATGAAATAAAAACCAGTAAGGAAGGGCAAAAGTCGGATGGTGCCGACTGTATAATACCCTACACCTACCCTACAATGTGAATTTCTGAACCAATTTTGATGGACCTCGGCGAGCAAATATGTTCAAACTGTAAGAACTGCGGTTAACAAATGACAACATTATTGCAAATTTCCCAAAATCTGGGAGCTATATCTAAATTTGAACCGATTTCGAGTAAACTTCTCAGATAATGTGGTAGTCGTCGGGGAAAGCGTTGTGCAAAATTTTGGCAAGATTGGTTAAACAATGCGCTTGCAGTGGTTCTTGGGGTGAAAATCTGACGATATACATATATGACAGCTATATCTAAATCTGCACCGATTTCGATGAAATTCACCACTAATATTGAGAGTCATAAGAAAATCCAGTCTGCAAAATTTCGAGAAAATCAGTTAAAAATGATCAGTTTCTTGCAATATTTCTCAAAATCGGAAGAACATATATATGAGAGCTATACCTTAGTCTGAACCGATTTCAGCAAACTTTTCAGATACTGTGGTAGTCGTCAAGAAAAGCGTTTGGCAAAATTTTTGGCAAGATGAGTCAATAAATGTGCTTGCTGTGACTATAGGAGTGAAAGCAGGTGATATATATGAGAGCTAAATCTAAATCTGGACCGATATCCATGAAAATCACCAGTAATGTCGAGAGTCATTTGAAAATACTTTCTGCCAAGTTTCGAGAGAATCGGTTAACAAATAACCATTTTATTGCATTATTACTGCAAATCGGACGACCATATATATGGGTGCTATATCCAAATCTGAACCGTTTTAATACCCACCACCGAAGGATATCTATATATATATATATATATTCATTTTGTCATTCCGTTTGCAACACATCGAAATATCCATTTCCGACCCTATAAAGTATATATATTCTTGATCAGCGTAAAAATCAAAGACGATCTAGACATGTCCGTCCGTCTGTCTGTTGAAATCACGCTACAGTCTTCAAAAATGGAGATATTGAGCTGAAACTTTCTTTACGTTCGAAGATGGGCTATATCGAACTATATCTTGATATAGCCCCCATATAGACCGATCCGCCGATTTAGGGTCTTAGGCCAATAAAAGCCATATTTATTATCCGATTTTGCTGAAATTTGGGATAGTGAGTTGTGTTTGGACCTTCGATATCCTTCGTCAATTTGGCTCAGATCGGACTAGATTTGGATAGCTGCCATATAGACCGATCCTCCGATTTAGGGTTTTAGGCCCATAAAAGCCACATTTATTATCGGTCCACATTTGGATATAGCTGCCATATAAACCGATCCTCCGATTAAGGATCTAAGGCCCATAAAAGCCACATTTATTATAGGTCCAGATTTGAATATAGAGGCCATATAGACCGATCCTCCAATTTAGGGTCTTAGGCCCATAAAAGCCACATTTATTATCCGATTTTGCTGAAATTTGGGATAGTGAGTTGCGTTTGGCCCTTCAACATCCTTCGTCAATTTGGCTCAGATCGGTTTAGATTTGGATAAAGTTGCCATATAGACCGATCCTCTGATTTAGGGTTTTAGGCCCATAAAAGGCGCATTTATTTTCCGATGTCGCCGATATTTGGGACAGTGAGTTAAGTTAAGCCCCTCGATATACTTCTGCATTATCGCACAGATCGGTCCAGATTTGGATATAGCTGCCATATTGACCGAGCCCTCGGTTTTAGGTTTTGTGGGCCATAAAAAGCGCATTTATTGTTCGATGTTGCCGAAATTTGGGACAAAGAGTTAAGTTGAGCCCCTCCTCATATTTCTGCAATTTGGTCTAGATCGATCAAGATTTGCATATACATAGCTGCCATATAGACCGATCTCTCGATTTAAAGTCTTAGCCCATAAAAGGCGCATTTTTATTCCGATATCACTGAAATTTGACATATTGACTTATGTTATGCTTTCCGATATCCGTGTCGTGTATAGTTCAGATCGGTTTTTTTGTAGATATAACTACTTAAAGAAACCATTATTTTGTTACATATTGGGTTGCCCAAAAAGTAATTGCGGATTTTTTAAAAGAAAGTAAATACATTTTTAATAAAACTTAGAATGAACTTTAATCAAATATACTTTTTTTACATTTTTTTTCTAAAGCAAGCTAAAAGTAACAGCTGATAACTGACAGAAGAAAGAATGCAATTACAGAGTCACAAGCTGTGAAAAAATTTGTCAACGCCGACTATATGAAAAATCCGCAATTACTTTTTGGGCAACCGAATACAATTGAACAATGACTTTTACTTATTAGTATTTGGTCCAAATCGGAACATATAGTGATATAGCTGCTACGGTGCTTAAGGTATGAATTTTGCACCGGATTTTGACGAAAAATGGTTTACTTATATACCCGAGGTGGTGGGTATCCAAAGTTCGGTCCGGCTTTTTACTTGTTTCCAATTTCAATTTCTCTAGGCCGAAAAACATGCCTGTATCAAATTTGAAGACAATCGGATAAAAACTGCAGCGATCGGCATAATTATCAATGGGTCTATCTCTCTTCCTTTTGGGTGTTACAAACTAATTCACTAAGTTATAATACCCTGTACCACAGTAGTGGTGTAGGGTATAAATACTACTATTACTTCACCTGTGCCCGAATCCCCAACCAGTATTTCGATACATTTTTAGTCTAACTTTGTTAGATCCTTCTTCCTTAGACTTGAAGAGGTCTCATGATTAAAGTGATCTTGAATAGTTCAAAATGGGCCAGTTACTTATTTTACGTTAAGGCGTATGCAATGTGTTTGAGTTAGAGTTAGAGTTGGATAATTGTTTAAATTTTCAAAATATCTGTTGGACTCCATTATTACACACCAATTGGGCAAATTTTACTTTCATTTCACACTAATAACGACGACGATGATAATCTGTGCTTAATTTCGTTAATGCCACTTGTACTTAACACCAATACAGTGCAGGATATAGTCCTTATTTTGATGACAAAATCTCTTGTAGGACACCAGGCAATCAACCGCGATACTAGCCTTGTGCCACAATTACCCCATACTATCTGGTGTGCTATAAACACAGTTTGTTTTTTTCCATTGAAACAACAAAAATGGTTAAGACAACCTACCTTTTTTGGGGGAGATGGCTTGCTATTGTTCTTTGCTGACATAGCACCGCTGGCAGATTGAAAAACGTCACAAAAATGTTGTTAAAACATGCGCTTCACTTTATGTAGACATCATCGGGATGTCGCTGAGTAGTAGTTATGGAAAATAAAAAAATTACTACTTTTTTACGTTTATGTTGCAGTCAAAGGAGGATTTGTAATTATCACCGATTTTTGCCTTCAAGTTAAAAGCTGGAATTGTAGTACACCGGAAGCTTTTAATGGTAAGTTTTTCACCGAAACTGTTGTAAAAGGCAGGAGAGAATGGCTACAAAATGGTATTTAGAATTTCAGCATTTTTTTTTTTTTTTTGTTTAACTTCACTCTAGTGTATTATGATGATGATGGTTTGGTTTTGGTTATTTCCATGCTATAAGTGGAAAAACAACTTTACTTTTAAATGGATTAAAAAACTCAATACAAAAACTTTGGAATACATGTCTTAGCTGCAGCAAATATTTCTGGGAAATACTCGATGTATTAAATGTGGGCTTAAAAATGTTTCATTTGTTTTGTTTTTGTTTAAATTGAGCATTCAAATTTTAAGATTGTTCAACGGTAAGCAGCTTTATGCGAGCATGTTTTTTCATCGTTTCACATGAAAAGCCTACAACTCTAACACTTTCACATTGCAGTTATGTTGTTTTAGAAATTTTTTAATCCGTTTTGCCTTCGCTTCAGATTTGTTAGTTGTTTTTGTTTTTGTTTCCACCAGCCAATCACATTTTCCACGAAAATTCTTAACAATTTTCGAAATAGGCGAGATTTGTTTTAATGGCTTTGTTTTGTTGCTGGCATATCTGTTGCACAATGATGACTTGCCACGTTTCTTGGTTAATTCTTATTTGATTTGTTTCTGCTTTCAAAGATTTCTTTATTTTCGTTCCTGCAATCAAAAAGAGAAAATAAAATTATAACTCTATCGATTTATAAATAATTAAAAAGGCAATAAGTTCGGCCGGGCCGAACTTTGGATACCCACCACCTCGGGTATATATGAAAACCCCCTTTCGTCACAATCCGGTGCAAAGTGGATAACTTATGCACCCAAATTGGACACGGATATTGAGTGGTCTAATAAGCATAGGTCACTGTTTTTCATATAGTCGGCGTTGACAATTTTTTTCAACGCCTTGTGACTCTGTAATTGTATTCTTTCTTCTGTCAGTTATCAGCTGTTACTTTTAGCTTGCTTTAGAAAAAAATTGCGCGAAATTTTGTTTACATTTGTTTGTTTGGCGTCAATTTTAATATGGAGCCCACAAAGGAGCATTTTCGTCATATTTTACTTTATTATTTCCGTAAAGGAAAAACGCGGAGCAGGTTGCTAAAAAGTTACGAGATGTGTTTGGTGATAAAGCCTTAAAAGGAAGACAGTGTCAAAATTGGTTTCGCAAATTCCGTTCTGGAGATTTTTCACTTAAAGATGAGCCACGTTCTGGTCGGCCTAATGAAATTGATGATGACCAAATCAAAGCATTAATCGAATTGGATCGTCATGTAAGTGAGCGTGAGATAGGAGAGAAATTAAATATACCAAAATCAACCGTTCATTATCACATAAAAAGTCTTGGACTGGTGAAAAAGCTTGATGTTTGGGTACCACATGTATTGAAAGAAATTCATTTAACAAACCGAATCAACGCTTGTGATATGCACCTTAAACGCAATGAATTCGATCCGTTTTTAAAACGAATCATAACTGGAGATGAAAAATGGATTGTTTACAACAACGTTAGTCGAAAACGATCATGGTCCAAGCATGGTGAACCAGCACAAACCACTTCAAAGGCTGATATCCACCAAAAGAAGGTTATGCTGTTTGTTTGGTGGGATTGGAAGGGTGTGGTATATTTTGAGCTGCTTCCAAGGAACCAAACGATTAATTCGGATGTTTACTGTCAACAATTGGACAAATTGAATACAGCCATCAAGGAGAAGCGACCAGAATTGGTCAATCGTAAGGGTGTCATATTCCACCAGGACAACGCTAGACCGTACACATCTTTAGTCACTCGCCAAAAACTGAGTGAGCTTGGCTGGGAACTTTTGATGCATCCACCATATAGCCCTGAACTTGCACCGTCATACTACCATTTATTTCGATCTTTGCAGAACTCCTTAAATGGTAAAACTTTCAGCAATGATAAGGCTATAAAATCGCACTTGGTTCAGTTTTTTGCAGATAAAGGCCAGAAGTTCTATGAGCATGGAATACTAAATTTGCCAGGAAGATGGCAAAAGGTTATCGAACAAAATGGCAATTATATATTTGATTATAGTTCATTCTAAGTTTTATTAAAAATGCATTTACTTTCTTTTAAAAAATCCGCAATTACTTTTTGGGCAACCCGATTTGGACCAAATACTAATAATAATAAGTACAAGTCACTGTTCAATTGTGTATAAGAAAATATTGGTCTTTTTGGTAGCTTCATCTAATAATAAACCGATCTGAACCATATACGGCACGGATATCGAAATGCCTAGCATAAGTCACTGTGTCAAATTTCAGTACAATCGGATTATAAATTTAAACTTTAAATCAAGATATCAGCCTACTTGGCAGTTATTTCCAAATCTGGACCGATTTCGGCCAAGGTGCAGAAAAATTTCGAAAAGCCTAACACAACACACTGTCCCAAATCTCGGCGAAATCGTACAATAAATGCGCTTTTTGTGGGCACAAAACCTTAAATCGAGAAATCGGTCTATATTCAAATCTAGACCGATCTGTGCCATATTGCAGAAGAATGTCGAGGGGCTTAACTTAACTCACTGTTCCAAATCTCGGCGACATAGGACAATAATTGCGCCTTTTATGGGCCCAAAGCTTTTAATCAAGAGATCGGTCTATATAACAGCTATATTTAAATCTGGACCGATATGAGCCAAATTTAAGGATGAACTCGCACTTCCTAGCACAACTCACTGTCCTAAATTTCGGCGAAATCTGACAATAAATGCACCTTTTATGGTCCCAAAACCTTAAATCGAAAGATCGGTCTATATGGCAGCTTTATTCA
>NC_081554.1:85769448-85814726 GCF_963082655.1 Stomoxys calcitrans
AACTTCTCACATATCAATGAATGTAGTCGGATTCAAGTTTTAAGCTCAATGGTAAGGCGCCTTCTTTTTATAGCCGAGTCCGAAAGACGTGGAGCAGTGCGACATCCCCTTGGGAGAGAAGTTTTACATACCATTATATCTCACAAATGTTGCCAGCATTAGCCCGTACTTAGCCCCGTACTATCAACATAGTGCTCTACTTTCAAATTTCTTTAATTTGAGCCCCCATTGGTTTAGGGTGGTTTATGGGTTGACACTACCCCCAAACATTTGACCTCAAACTTGGATATAAAATTCGTTTTCTACTATCAAATACCTATTATTAATCGCCATAGTAGGCAATCATAACCGGTTTGAAGGAAGTTTGGAGGCGGACTCTGAAGTAATATCAGCATCGTTCTAGAGCATGATTTTGTTTGAGCCCTATAATATCAAGCATTTTGAAGGAGAAAATTATAAGATATTCAGAAAAAGGAGGTCTCGTTCAGATTCATACTAATTAATTTTTTTGCGTTTGTTACCTACATTCAAAATAATATTTCAAAGCGTCCACTTGGGATAATTCTAAATTCTTAAAGATCGGAAGGTCCTCCTGTATCCTCCTTATAACAGATGTGTACTCAGCTTCTAAAAAAATCTTTCGTTTGCTACCCATATTGTCCCAATGGGTAAACATGTCCTGTTAAGGGTTTTTGGGGGTGGTAAGCCGCCTCAGACACCAAGGAATAAACTTGTATATCAGCATTGGACTCTGCCTTTAAAAAGCTTTCATTTGATATCCATATTTTCCCAACCGGTAAATTTATCCTGCTAGAAGGTTTTGGGTGGTAGGGAGGGCCCTCAGACACCAAAAAATAATTTTTTTGTCTCAGATTTGTATTCCAATTTTAAATACCTTTTATTTGATACCCATATTGCCCAAAGCGGTGAAAATGTCATCTTGGGGCTTTTTTGAGGGTGCAGGACCCCCCGAAACTTAAAAGTGAAATTTGTATACTAAATTCGTATTCTGCTCTTAAATTCCTTTCATTTGATACCCATATTGTCCCAATCAGTGCACATGTCCGTTCGGGTGGGTTTTCAATTAGCGATGGGCAAACATACACAGGCTATTGATTCTCTTGCCCATTATTGTTTACGTATCCATGAATTTAAACCCAAGACCTTGAAAATTATATGGAATCGTGAGACTGTGTTCTTCAGTTAGTACCAGGGTGCGTATGATCATTTGTTTTACTTTTGTAATCTACACCTTATACGCACCGATGTCCAAAGGTCAAGACTGGATATTCCGCACTTGGGCTGCGATAAGTGTTCCCAGTATTTTTCCATCCATTGGTTGCCTCCGAACCTCGAATTCTTTCTTTCGTTTGAACATAAAATTGTACAGAATGCGGTATATCCCCCCATAAGGGGTGTTAGGGAAACTGTGCGCCTCAAAATCGGACAATAAACGCGGGCCCAAGAACTTAAATCGAGAAATCGGTCTACATGGAAGTTATATCCAAATCTATACAGATCGGGGATCCAAATTGAAGACGGATGTCGAAGCACCTAACACAACTCACTGTCCCAAATTTCAGCAAAATCGGATAATAAATGTGGCTTTTATCGGCCTAAGACCCTAAATCGGCGGATCGGTCTAGCCCATTTTCGAACATAACTTGCCTATGGACAAAAAAATCATGCTAAGTATCACATAGGTAAATCGAATCAGAAAATGATTTTGAAAAGATCGGTATACTTATCAATGGATCTATTCCTCTTCCTTCTTTGTTTTACGAACAAATGCACTAAGTTATAATGCCCTGTACCACAGTAGTGGTGTAGGTTATACAAATGCGAAAACTGAACATACGGAACTCACGAAATTTGTCAATAACGGTTATTTTACATATCTTGAGCTTCTAGAGGGCGCAAGCATTATCCAATTTTGTTGAAATTTTTTATATGCCGTTTTGGTATGACTTCCAAAAACTGTGATAGATATGGTCTGAATCTGTTGATAACCTGACATAGCTTCCATATAAACCGATCACTTAATATGACTTACGGAGCATCTGGAGGGCACAAATGTTACTCGATTTGCCTGCAATTTTGGAAGTGACTTCTAAAATATATTACAAGTACGGTACATACCGATTAATAACTTGATATAGCTCATATATATTTGAAAAAGTCATTCAAAGAATTTGACAAATAAAATCCATGATGGTGGTACGTAAGATTCGGCTCCACCGAACGATTTTACGTGTTAAAAATAAAGATATCGAGCTGAGATTTTACACAGACTCTTTTTATATACCCACCACCATTTGAATGGTGGTGTGTTCATTAGTCATTTCCTTTACAGTATATCGAAATATCAATGTACAACGGAAAGTATCTACATTCTTGATCGTCTTAAGATTCTAAGGCGATTTAACCATGTCGGTGTGTGTGTACATCCGTCTTTCATCTGCCTGTTGCAATCACTCTACTTCCCTTAAAAATTAAGATGTTGAGCTGAAATTTGCTACATATCCGTATTTGGATATACCTGCCTATTTCTTGAAGAGTCGAAATAGGACCATATTTGGATATACCTGCCATATAGACCTATCTGCCGATTTAGGTTCTGAAGCCGATAAAAGCCGATTTCGCCGAAATTTATAACAGTGAGTTGTTTAAGGGCTGTCAACATCCGACCTAAATATGGGCTAGGTATAGCTGTCATATAGACTGATCTGTCGATGTAGGGTCTAAAGTCTGTAAATGAAGTATTTATTATCCGATTTGACTAGAATTTAAAGCAGGGAAATGTATTAAGACTCTGGACATCCGACACAAATATGGTCTAGATCGGACTTTTTTGGATGCAGCTGCCTAATAGACCAATCTGCCGATGTAGGGTATTAAGCTAAATAAAAGCCGCGTTGAATATGGCCCAAATGGGATAGGATGATGGTAGGGGCGTCGTTTTGGAACCACAGTGATTCTAGCCACGGGCCTGACTGCCATAAAAAACGATTTTGTAATTTAGGATCTTTATCCCATAAAAAGCAGATTTATTGCCTGATTTCGCTGCAGCTGTGATTTATATAAGAGCTCTGGGGACCTAAAACAAATATGACCCAGACCAGCCCATATTTATATAAGACTAAAGATATGGTGGCGGAGTTATATAAACTAAGATGATTAATATATCCATGATGGTGGGTATCCAACACATTTTCCTTGTTTTGCTCATATGCAAGTTTGTCAGAAAGTGGACTATACCGGACTTTATCTTGATAGAGGCCGCATATAGTCCAATCTGCCAATTAAAGTTCTTAGGCCCGCAAATGTTGCACTTATTAACCGATTTTGCTGAAATTCGGTACAGTGAATTGTGGAAGGTACCTTAGCCTATAGCCTTAGCCTTGGGCCTATAAAAGTACATTAGACCCTTTGACATATATTTGAATAAAACCGTTGAGCCACATTTAGTGCTCTGAAACATGGCACAGAGAGTTGTGCTACGTCTCTCAATACATGTGAGAAGAATGGTTCAGATCAGACTATATTTGGATATAGTTAACATATATGCATTAACTACCCGATTTCGATAAAATTTAGCACATGTGGCTGTATTAGACCCTTCGACATCCATATCTTATGTGGCTCACAAAGGTCTAAATTTTGATATAGCTGCCATATATGCAGTTTTCCCGATTTAAAATTTTGGGCCTATAAAATGCTTTCCTATCTTTTTGGACCTTTGAAATGATAGGTATTTTGGAATAGAACACGAACTATTCCAAAATACCTATCATTTGAGTCCTCTGCCTGAGCAGGAGATATTATGGTACTGAGACAATCCTTTCGATTAGTATCGATTAGTTTCAATGATCACTGAATACGGCTTTGGGTTGGGGCGTCTTCCCGAATACTTTATCAATATTGCATGTAAAGTTCATAATCTACTCTGAACTACAATGAAATGAAGTCATATATTATCGTGATCGGTCTACATGTCTGTTCGGGGCGATTTAGGGTAAATTGGCCCCCAGTTGAGATCTTGAAGTTTCTTGGGGCCCAACAAGCGAAACCAAAAAAAAGCTTATTTATTTCTCGAAATTCTGACGCCATTTGAAACAGATTTTTTTCAAATTTGAATGGCATTATTGAACATGTATTTTCATTAATTCAATGTGATATTGTTTTGAAAAATTCTACATCCTTCGTTTTTTTTTTTCTTGACAATATGCGATATTTTTTCTTTGCTCAGTACACAATTTATTCATAACAAAAAGGATAAAAAAAAAGTTTTTTAGTTTCCTTACCCTTTTCACTTAAAGTATTTTTAGGAATACAAATAAAATTTGATATGAATAAAAAATGTATTCAAATTTAAAAATTGCCTGAGTCACACCATCAGTCAACAATATGTTTTGAGGTAGTGACACTTTCGAAGACCCTTTCCTAGTCTACATACAAGACATGAATATAAATTTAAAAAAAAGAAACGTACACTTGGTTTTGGCAGAATTTTTGGCACACTTCAATATAAATTGCAGAAGTTGAAAAGGTATCTGTCAACGAACCCAATAGGGCAATATTTTTTCAAGACTTTTGTACACGAAAGAGATTGTGGTATGTATACTTGATTTGTACAAGAAACACTGAGTTCGAATACCATTAAGAAGTTTTAAAATAAAATTTCCGAAAGGGTCATCTGTTAGTATTGGTGGCAACAGTTGTGACTAAGTAGTAAATTTATAGGCGTAAATTTTGAATTTTATATACATTCCACCAAATATCCAAATTTCTCCAGACGATTTCCCTCCCCTTGCTCAAGATGGCCCATCAGATAAATGGTTTTCCGACCACTTTAGACCATGGTAATGTTAGGCCACTACTGTGGTACAGGGTATTATTACTTAGTGCATTTGTTTCTAATACCCAAAAAAAAAGAGAGATAGTCCCATTGCTACACACACCGATCGACTTAGAATAACTCCCTGATACGAATTTGCTATGTCCCTCTGCCAAACCTTCTGTCTGTCCATGTTAATTTGCATACAAAGTTCATTACGCAATTTTCATCCGATCGTCTTCAAATTTGGCACGGGTATCTTTTTTGGTTAGAGACTGGAAAAAAATCTGTTTAGATTTGGAAATAGCTTCCATATATATATATGGTTCCGATTCGGACTAGTACTGTAACAGTATCGTCATTTGTGAATTGTTTCTCACGGAATTTGACTGAAGGAAGTCTCTTATGAGACTCTTTGATAGAAATTGGTTTAGATTCAGATATAGCTCCCACAACAATCAACCGATCTCCTCAAAACTACGCTTTCCTGTATGGCTACCGCAAAATGTGGGGATT
Organism: Stomoxys calcitrans; assembly: GCF_963082655.1. Lineage (NCBI taxonomy): Eukaryota > Metazoa > Arthropoda > Insecta > Diptera > Muscidae > Stomoxys > Stomoxys calcitrans. Next base: position 85,774,802 of record NC_081554.1, read on the forward strand.
TTCTTCGAAATCGACTCAGATTCGGTTATAGCTCATATAGTTCGTCCGAGTTGGACTAATATTGCAATTATGTTGTCATTTGTTGACCAATTGACATGAAATTTGGCATAAAGGATTCTCTTATGACTCCCGCCATTGCTATGGAATTTCATAGAAATTGATTAATACTCAGATATAGCTCCCATCAGGGACGTAGCCTGAGGGCCAGGGGGTGTCCTGAGCCCATTAACTTTTCTTATAATGACAAATTTTCATATTTATTATATTCTACATAGGCAACATTTTGCAGAGGTCAAGGACAAATTTGTAATGAATTTCTTAGTTAAAACATAATTTTAAAGAAATTTTTTCTAAAAAATTTTTAACGATATTTTTCTAGAGACAAAAATTTAGTGGATATTCTCTTATGAAAAAACTCCAGTCTGGGCTTAAAGACACGTTGAAAACAGTACCAGAAGTGGGAAAATTGGTACATTTAGTACCGCAATTGGTACTTTTTGGTACCTTGTTTATTAATTGAGCTAATGCTTTGAATTTTAAAATTTAGAAACACTATGGCATCCCAAATTGGGATACAAAAAGAGTTTTTTAGATTTTGGATAATTAAGAATAAAAAAGTACCAAAAAAGGTACGAAATAGGTGAATTTTGCATAGGGCGTATGGGTAGAGCAAGAACTACAAAATTTGGCTTAAATGATTGTTGTTGCGAAATAATGGGGGTAGATAGAAAAAATATGAAAAAGTAAAAAGGCATTAAGTTTGCCCCCAAATTCGAAACGGATATTAAGTGGTTTAATAAATATAAGTCACTGTTGAATTTTGTATTTCAAATTTCAAGAAAATCGGGTAATAAATAAAGCTCTATGAGCTTCAGATCCCTAATCGACACATCGGTCTATATGATAGCTATAACTAAATACAGTCCGATCTTTACCGATCTTTACTATATTTGGGACGGATATCGAGAGAACTAAAAATACCCACTGTTTCGGGTAACAAATAGAGCTTTTATGAGATTCTGACCCTTAATCGGCAGATCGGTCTATATATAAATAAAGTCCGATCTGAACCATATTTGGGTCCTATGTAAGGAGGCGTAAAACTTCTCAATGTTTCAAATTTCAGCGAAATCGGTGAAAAAAATAAAGCTTTTATGGGCTTTAGACCCTTTATCTGGAGATCGGTCTATATGGCAGCTATACCTCAATATATAGTCCGATTTGATTCATATTTAGGTCAGATATCGGGAGGCTTAAAATAACCCTCTGTTTCAAATTTCAGCGAAATCGGGTAATATATAAAGCTTTTATGGGCTTCATACCCTTTATCGGCAGACCGGTATATATGGCAACTATATATAAATACAGCCCGATATGGATCATATTTGGATTAGATGTCGGGAGGTCTAAACCTACTCACTGTTTCAAATTTCAGCAAAATCGGTTTAAAAATAAAGCATTTATGGACATAAGACCCTTTATCGGATAATCGGTCTACATAGCAGCTATATCCAAATATGGTCCGATTTGGCCCGTTCAAGAATTTAACCAGCGTGCATCAAAAGGACGTATCTATGTCAAATTTCAGCTCAATACCTCAATTTTTGAAGGCTATAGAGTGACGGATAGACGAACAGACGGATGGAAGGACAGACGGACAGACGGACAGACACACGGGCATCGTTAAATCGTCTTCGAATTTAACAACGATCCGAAATATATATACTTTGTAGGGTCGAAAATTGACATTTCGATGTGTTGCAAACGGAATGAGTAAATGAATATACCCCCTATCCTACGGTGGTGGGTATAAAAATGGTAATGAAAACGAAAGAAACGTACATTTGGTACCGTATTTGGTACCATTTCATACTCTCTTTACGGATTGAGCTAGAGCTCTCAAAATTCACATGTAGAAATATACGTTGGCTGACTAAGTTATATCTTAACAAGTCATACATTTTGGTACCAAAAAATACGTAATAGCTTATTTACTTTTACAGTGAACGGAGAAGGTTAAAATTAAAAAATTAAATATAAATGATCGATGTCTTGACAAATATATTGTATGTATATACTATAAGTTGTACCAAATATAAAATATTGAAATCGTAACAGAAGTGGAATAAAAGTACTTAAGTGCTATAAATGGTACTAATTAGTACTTTCTTTATAGATTGAGCAACAGATCTGAATTTTGGGATACCGGGACATCTTGACAGTATCTAAAAGGTTTTGTCGATATTCGCAGATTTTGGTACAAAAATGTACAATATGACACCTTCTTTACGGATTGAGCTTCATCTCTGAAATTTGGAATACAATTACAGCTAGGCATTATGTACCGAGCGACTAGAGGATTTTTTTGTTTTCGTTCATTTTGGTACTAAAATGTACAAAGTGGTACTTTATTTACAGACTGAGTTTCATCTGTGAAATCAGGGATACAGGTAAATCTTGGCAGTGTACAACGTATGACTAGAAGATTGTTTTGCAATTTATACATTTAGGTACTTAAACGTACAAAAAGGGACTTTATTTACCGATTGAGCTAAAGATCTCAAAATTTACACTTTGACAGAAACTATCAGCCTACTAAAGGTTTTTTTTTAACTCGGTACCGTTAGGCACTAAAATTTTTTTTTTTTACGGATAAGGCTAAATCTATTAAAATTTCGATACAGTTACACCTTGATATTGGGTGTACCATCGAGGGCAGCGAAGCCACCGAGCATATGCTTGTATATTCATAATTTAGAGAATTAATATTGACGTAGCAAATTTTTTCAAATATTTTGAACATTCGTCAAAAACCGGTGGAAAATTCATACCATATGCCCCATAGCAGCTATATCGAAACATGTTCCGATTTGGACCAAATAGTAATAAGTACAAGTCATTGTTCAATGGTGTATAACAAAATATTGATCTTTTTAGTAGCTATATCTAAAAATAAACCAATCTGAACCATATACGATACGGATGTCGAACAACCAAACATAAAACACTGTGTCAATTTTCAGTCAAATCGGATTGTAAATGATCCTTTTATGGGGCCAAGACTTTGAACTGAGATATCGATCTATATGGCAGCTATATCCAAATCTAGACTTACTTGGGCCAAGTTGCAGAAAAAATGTCGAAGACCCTTACACAACTCAATGTCTCAAGCTTCAGCGACAACGAACAATAAAAGCACCTTTTATGGGCCCAAAACCTTAAATCGAGTGATAGGTCGGAATGGCAGCTATGTACAAATCTTGATCGATCTAGGGCAAATTGCAGAAAGACATCAAAGGCCCTAACACAACTCACTGTTCCAAATATCGGCGACATTGGACAATAAATGCGCCTTTTATGGGCCCAAAACCTTAAATCGAGAGATCGATCTATATGGCAGCTATATTTAAAGCTGTTCCGATATGAGCTGAATTGAAAAAGGACGTCGAAGAGGCTAACACAACTCACTGTCTCAAATTTCAGCGACATCGGACAATAAATGCGCCTTTTATGGCCCTAAAACCGAGAAATCGGTCCATATGGCAGCTATATCCAAATCAGGACCGATATGTTTCATATTTTAGAAGTATGTCAAGGAGCTTAAATAAATTCACTGTCCCAAATTTCGACGAGATCGGACAAAAAATGCTCCTTCAATGGAGCCAAAACCTTAAATCGAGTGATCTGTCTATATGGCAGCTATATCCAAATCTCAACCGATCAGGGCTAAATTGAAGAAAGATAGCGAAGGGCCTAAGTTAACTCATTGTCCCAAATTTCAGCAAAATCGGATAATGAATGTGGGTTTTATGGGCCTAAGACCCTAAATCGGCCATTCGGTCTATATCGGGGCTATATCAAGATGTAGTCCGATTTAGCCCATCTTCGAATTTAACCTGCTTGTGGACCAAAAAAAGGATCTGTGCAAAGTTTCAGGTCAATATCTCTATTTTTAAAGACTGTAACGTGATTTCAACAGACTTAGATCGTCTTAGATTTTTAATCTGATCAAGAATATATATACTTTATAGAGTCGGAAATGGATATTTCGATGTGTTTCAAATGGAATGACAAAATTAATGTACCCCCATCCTTCGGTGGTGGGTATAAAAACAATGAAGTTTGTTGCTTGATCCTTTTTAGTTTCTGCCTAAAAAGGACACATGGGATCAATGGTGAATGGTGCACAAGGTACGGCCCAACCGAACTTATCTCCTTTTTACTTTTTTTGACTTTGAGACGAAATCTTTTAAAATTGGTAGAAATCGGTTCTCTAAACGTTTGTGATAACCATTTAATGAAAATTAACTCTTTTTTTTAACAAGGAAAAACGTATTATGCTCGGGCGTGCCTAAAAATGGATGTCCGCCAGCGTGGAGGTGGAGGCCACCTTAGCGCAGAGTTTAGCATGTCCGTCTATGACACTGAATGCCTGGGTTCGAATCCTGGCAAGAACATCTGAAAATTTGTCAGCTGTGGTTATGCCCTCCTAATGCTGGCGTCATATGTGAGGTACTTTGTCATGTAAAAACTTTTCCCCAAAGAGGTTTCGCTCTGCCGGAATCCGTTCGAACTTGGCTATAAAAAGAAGGATCCTTATCAATGAGCTTAAAATTGAATCGGATATCACTCAATAATGTGTGAGAAGTATGCCCCAGTTCTTTTATGTAAAATTCATGGGCAAATTTGCATTTTTTTCACTGTGAACAAATTAATTTTCCTATTTTATTAAAACTTCACTATATCCATAGATATATATGTATCCATATATGGGCCGATTTGGAACATATTCAGTTTAGATAAGGAGAAGGTTTATACATTTCAAAATTCAGCGAAATCACGGTCTTCAAATGCGTCTGTTAAGGACTTAAAACCCTGAATTGCCAAATCAGTCGAAGCTCACTGTATCCAATATCGGTATATCTGTCTGCATGGCATCTATATCTATATATATTCCGACGGAGTCCATATTTGGCATGGATGTGGAATATTCTAATAGTAATCACTGTTCCTCTTTTCAATAAAATTGGGCTATAAGTATGGCTTTTGTAGGCTTATGACCCAAAATCGCCATATCGGACTATTTGATAGCTATATCCAATTATAGTACGACAACAAGTCACTGTTCCAAATCATAGCGAAATGGAATTGAACGTCTTATGGCCTTAGGACCCTATACCGGGAGATGGTCTATATAGCGGCTATACCTAACTATAGTCCGATCGGGACCATATTTGGAAATAAAAACCCACCGTTTGAATGCGCCTTTTATGGGCTCAAGATCCTAAATTGGGAAATCGGTCTATACAAAAACTATATCCAAACATAGCTCGACGCCTTTATTAAGAAACTGGTCTGCACACAGATGAAATACGAATCTGTGCCAAATTTTAGTTGAGTATTATCATATCTTGATTTTTGACGTCTGTAGCATGATTACATCAGAAGGAAAGACGGACAGACACACGGGTATGGTGAAATCACTTAATAATTTTATGACGACGGATGTGTTGCAAACGAAATGGCAAAATGAATATATGTACCACCTATCCTATGGTATTGAACAGAAAAATTTGAAAAGATTTGTATTTTGTCGCAGCGGAGAGGATTTTGAGATTGAAAACCGCTACGCTCCGGCTTAAAAGAAATTCGCATCCTCTCCGCTCTCTCTCCGCTCCCTCTCCGGCAAAAATAGTTCTGCTCCGCTCCGCTCCAAATCCCTGTTTCGAACAGTTACAAACGGCATGACAAAATTAAACTAACCCCATTTTAGAAGGGTATATGTAGGGAACAATAAAGTTTTCTAAATTTCCGCCTATATTGATGGCCCAATTTGCACAGACATGTGTAGGTAAATTTAAACACACATGTGAGCCTTTTTTTCCCTACAAACACAAATAGATTTTTTGTGGCTAAAAAACAAAAACACCATTGCACGCACACACACACACACTCGCATACGGAGAAATTCACATATGAATGTGTGTATTGTCCTCACATGGGGACTCACCAAGTGATGACACAATATAGTAGAAATTGGATTCGAACAATTCACACTTCAGTCGGTTGTCCCAAACAACAACTATGGTTTTTTGTTTCTTTACTCTTTGGTTGAAACATTTCTCATTTTGTTGCCTTTATTTGATTTGTTTGTCTGCCCGATTTGGTTTTTTATGGCTCGATTTAAAATCACAGAAATGTTTTTTTTCCTCTCTCTCGTTTTTTTTTTTTTTTTGTTAGATTTGTTTGTTATGAGACAATTTTATTTTTGTGTGTTAGCTGGGGTTAGGGTTGCACTATGTCAGCTATTTTTTGACAAATGGTTAATGGGGAGTGATGGGGGAGGGAGCTTTGATACTAAAGCCCGGCATTTTAGATGTCTTTGTATGTAGGAAGAAGAACGCTGCTTTAATTTCCGCTCTAGTGCCAAATATCATTTCCAATTGAGTGACAGCTGCCTTTTTTCAATTTAAAATCTGTTGTTGTTCTTGTTCTTGTTTCGTTTTTTGTGGGGACCTTTTCCCTAAAAAAAAATTCATTGAGTGGAGACAAGAAAAAGGTCATAGAAGATGGGATAATTGAAATTTTATAAATCTTAAACAGAATTTTGTGGCCTTCCATCGACTTTCCAATATAAATTTTGTTTTATTTGATGTCAGTTTTTTTTAGAGCATATAGAGCCTGCCATGTCAAGCAGCATCACAACAAGCTCACGTGGGTCCCAAATGAAAATATCAAAAGAATCCTTTTCATTGATTTCCGAAAAAATTATTTCCAATAATGTGTACAACATTCATTGGGGAAATATCGACATTCCACTTATTGAGATATTTTAAATTAGTTTTAAAGCCTTTACCACGGACATTTGTAAACTCTAGAATATTAATGACAGTTACTCGATAATGCCCATATATTTTATATTTGTTTGTTCTTTCATTACTCTATTCTTACCAAATAGAAAAAATTGTAAAATAAGGTGGGACATACCTGCATTTTGTATATATTCAGATAACAACTTTCAAATCAGATTCGGATACGTTTTCATATCAAACCAGTAAGAAAAGGCAATGGTCAGGTGGTGCCGACATTATAATACCCTACACCTACCCTATAAATACAAAGGGGGAGCTATATATAATTCTGATCCCATTTGGATATACCTCGGCGGAAGTTTTTAGATGGGTTATTAAAAACCCCGTATCAAGTTTCAAGCAAAGCAAATATGTTCAAACTGTAATAACTACGGTTGCCAAATGACAACAAATTACCCAAAATCTGACGAATTTATATATATGAGAGCTACATCTAAACCTGAATCGATTTTGACCAATCTTCTTAGATGAAAATTACAAATATTGCCCATGAACATTCCACGAAGGAACAGGGGCAAATTTCGAACATATCAATGAGTGTAGTCCGATTCAAGTTTAAGCTCAATGATAAGGGGCCTCCTTTTTACAGCCGAGTCCGAACGTCGTGCCGCAGAGCGACACTCCTTTGGAGAGAAGTTTTATAGTACCTCACAAATGTTGCCAGCATTTGGAGGGGAAAACCACCGCTGAAAATCTTTTCTGATGGTCCCGCCAGGATTCGATCCCAGGCGTTCAGCGTCATAGGCGGACATGCTTACCTCTGCACTACGATGGCCTCCTCTTACATAGTGTGCAAAATTTTGGTAAGACTTGTCAATTAATGCGCTTGTATTGGCTTTAGAAGTGAAAATCGGGCGTATACATAAACGGCAATTATATGTAAATCTGAATTGATTAACAAATGATTCCACCGTTACTACAGAAAGAGGCAAACTATCTGAAGCCTCATCTGAAAAATATTTTCTCAGCGTTCGGAGGACTTGCATATACTCCGAAATCCTGGTAGGAGGCAAGGGTGGTGTTTATACCCAAGCCCGGCAAGGTAAGTTATGCGACACCAAAGGCCAACAGACCCATAAGCCTTACGTCCTTTCTACTCAAAACCATGGAACGTATTGTGGATGAGAAAGAGTAGGACATCCAGCGAACTGCTAAAATACAAACAGCATGCCTATGTCAAGGGAAGATAAGTGGATACTGCCCTGCACGAGGTCATGCATAAAATAGTAGAATCCTTCGATGCCAAAATGTACACCCTGGCGGTATGCATTGACATCGTGGGTGCTTTTAACAATGTGCTGAGCGACACACTGCTCCAATCCTTAGACCAGTACCGGGTGGACCCTGTCCATAGAGACTGGATAAACCATATGCTAAGGAACAGCAAGAGAGAAAGTGGCACAGGGCACGCCACAGGGGGCATTTTATCGCCACTCCTATGGGTGACCACCATAAATGTCCTATTACGGATGCTGACTGAGGAGGGATTTGAACCCGTATGCTATGCAGACAGTGCTATAATACTTCTAAGGGGTAAGAATCCGAACAAGCTATGCAGAAGGGCCGCAAGGGTCTTGCATATGTCATATGACTAGGCTAGACGTGGAGGTCTCAATGTTAACCCAGAGAAGACTGAAATATGCCTGCTCACGAGAAAGACGAACTTGGGCCAATTTAAAGCACCACGTTTCCTCTATAAGACGATTTCGGTATCTGACAAGGTCAAATTCTTAGGTGTGATCTTGGACAGGAAACTGAATTGGAAGTGTCACATTGAGGAGCGTACTGAGAAGGCTCACAGATGTTGGGCACAAAGTAGATGGGCCGTAGGCTCGAAATGGGGCCTGAATCCTAGGATAGTAAACTGGCTCTACAGGAGCTTGATTAGACAAATACTTACTTACGCCTCAGTAGTTTGGAGAAAAAGTGCAACATAAGGACCATACAACAGGTTCAGAGAACATGTTGTCTTGGCATAGGCGGAGCGATGAGGACAACGTCCATTAGAGCACTGGAGACTATTCTAGATATCCGACCCATTGAAATACAAATTAAGTGTGAGGCAGCCACTGCGGCTATGAGATTTAAGGCGAAGGGGAGAATGGATTGAGGATGGGAGCAGCTCATACCAACGCGGTATAATCGAGGCGACGATAGGAAACCTGGAAGGTAGGGAAGAGATTTCCGATCGGATACCTGAGATGATCCTTGAGATCGAGTGCGTGGCACTGCTGCCATCGGTACAGTCTTGGATTGACGGAGCCTTAGTATTGCCAGCTAGAAGATCTTGCCATCATGTTACACGGATGGATCAGAACTAGCGGACAAAAGGGGCCTGGTGGTCTACATTGAGAACCCAGAGACTGAGATCTGTTTTAGACTGCCTGACCATAATATGGTCCTGCAGGCGGAGATCCCGGCGATCAGGGATTGCGTGAGGTGGTGGGGTGCTAATGCGAGGACGTCGAGTTTGAACATCTTTACCGACAGTAAAATTGCCATAAAGGCAATAACAACCAGGACGGTAAGGTCACAAAATGTATTGCAGCCTTCTCTGAGGATTGAAAAATCCGCATCGTTTTGGTGCCGGACCATAACGGAGTAAGGGGAAATGAAAGGGCAGACGATTTGGTCGTGAAGGCCAGAGGACTGCCGTCAATAAATTTGGTTAACCCGAAGCATTTCGGGTCGACGCAGTCCGAGTTAAGGGAGTGGGCGACGAATGCGCATGCAACATTGTGGAACAGCGAAACGGTCGGTAGGACGGCGAAAATCCTATGTGGGGATCCAGATCCTGTGAAGACGAGGATGAAAGGAAGCAAGAAGTAGGTCAGTATAGCTATTGGTATCATAACGAGACACGTGTTCACTTATGTAAAATTGGTGCGACAAGTGATAGCATGTGTAGGGCATGCGAGGAAGATGATGAGACGTTGGAGCATTTTCTTTGACATTACCCGGCTTTCGCGTCTAACAGATACCGGTGGTGACATAGAACCAGACATGAACCAACTCAGGGGAGTGGTTTGGAAAACAGTTAAGGATTTTGTAAGTATCACGGAATTCCTAACTTAAAATGTTCTTTTTAGAGGTTACTTTGTAGTTTTTAGAGCCCACAACAAGCCGATTACTAGCTTAGGTGTATGTCCATAGTGGCATGGGGCGGATTAATATCTGCACCCTCTTTTCAACCTAACCTAACCTATACTAACAAATTAGCATACTATAGCAAAATATCTGAAAATCAAACGAAAATATATATGGGAGCTGTATTTAAATCTGACCGGATTTCGACCAAACTTTACAGATGTTGTGGTAGTCATCGAGGAAAGCGTTATACAAAGTTTTTGCAAGATTGTTCAATAAATGTGATTCTTGAAATGAAAATCGGGCGATATACATATATGGCAGCTATATCTTAATCAGAACCTGAATACTGAACCCCTTATTACTTCCATTCAGTAATAGCCTCCGTCCTCTCACGATCCGTGTCACCCCATAGGATTTTCGCCACCCTAACGACTGTACGCTCCTGAATGTGGAACTTCCAATTTAGTTTCCTATCCAAGAGCACACCTGTGTATTTGACCTTGTCAGATATCCAAATCGAGGCATGTCAAATTGTCAAACCTTCATTTTCTTCGTGAATAGGCATATTTCAGTCTTCTCTGGGTTAACATTGAAACGTCTGGGTTAAGCCCAGTCATATGCCGTATGCAAGACGCTTTCGGCCTTACTACATGGCTGGTTCGGATCTTAAGCTCTTAGAAGTATTATAACATCGTCTGCATAGCAGACGGGATCAAAACCCTCTTCAGTCACCATCCATAATTGGTCATTTATGGTGGTGAACCAAAGGAGTGGCGATAACATGCCCCATGTGGCGTGCCTTTCGCCACTACTACCTTATATTTATGTCATAGGACCCGCAATTTATCCACCTTCTCCTTGCCATATGGTTTATCCAGTCTCTATGGACCCGGTCCACCAGGTACTGGTCTAAGGATTGAATCAATGTGTCGGTCCACACATTGTTAAACGCCCCCTAGGTCCGGCAAGGCAAGTTACGCGACATCAAAGGCCTACGCCATAAGGCTTATGGCCTTTCTTCTCAAAACAATGGAACGCATTGTGGATACCATGATAAAGAGTACGACATCCAACGATCTGCTCAAACACAAACAGCATGCCTATGTCAAGGGAAGGTCGGTGGAGACTGCCCTGTACGAGGCTGTGCATAAAATAGAAGAATCCTTCGATGCCAAAACGTAAACACTGGCGGTATGCATTGATGTCAATGCATACCGCCAGTGTTTACGTTTTGGCATCGAAGGATTCTTCTATTTTATGCACAGCCTCGTACAGGGCAGTCTCCACCGACCTTCCCTTGACATAGGCATGCTGTTTGTGTTTGAGCAGATCGTTGGATGTCGTACTCTTTATCATGGTATCCACAATGCGTTCCATTGTTTTGAGAAGAAAGGCCATAAGCCTTATGGCGTAGGCCTTTGATGTCGCGTAACTTGCCTTGCCGGACCTAGGTATAAAAACCATCCTAACCTCCTACCAGGGTTTCGGAATATTTGCAGGTCCTACGCACACTGTGAAAATAGTGGCCAGATGAGGCGCCCTATAGACGGCCTCCTTTTGTAGTAACGCCGGAAACATTCTATCAGGTCCGGGTGACTTAAATGGTTCGGAGCTCCTCAAAGATTCCTTCACCATAAATTCCGTAATTATAAACCATCGATCATCGTCATTATTCCAAGATTCCGGTGTCTCCGTTAATCCCGTCGTATCGTGTGGAAAATGCGTTTTCATCAAAAGGCTCAACATGTCATCCGTTGCATATGCTCTCACTCCCATGTCATCTACTAAAGATTCAGTTTGGACTTGAGTTTTTGAGAGAAACTTTTTCATCTTGGTGGCATCATTAAAGCTTTCGACCTGGTCGCAGAAAAAGTTCCAGGAGGCACGTTTTGCCGCTCTGCTAATCTTATTGTATACCTTGAGCCGTGTATAAAACACATCCCAATATACTTACACTTTTTTACCACGTGTTCTGTTATAAAGTCTGCGGACCTCTTTCCCCATATTGTGAATCTCCCCGGTTATCCAGGGTTTTTCAATCTAAATTATCTTGCCCAAGTCTTCTTCTGAGTAGCCTTCCGAATTTTGTCCAACTTATTAAAGCTAATGTAGCGATGGTTAGAGAAAGAACCTCATCGATTAGATTTTCCGAACATATAATTACGTCTAAAACCTCCTCCCTAATCCTCTTAACAAAGGTAGCGGTCTTACCAATATTAAGTGGTATTAGGGCGTTAGTATTCAAGAACTCTGCCAGGGCTTGGCCCCGCTTATTAATGTTGGTACTACCCTTCGAAAAGTGGAGTTCGCATCGCACCCTATTAGTACCTCGTTTCCTTTCTGTTTTGCTTTCCTCACCAGCCGTTGCAGCTCCGACGTGGGTGGCGGTGTCGGAGAGTCGAAAGGCAGATTAAGTGATGCCAGGTATGCTCCACCGTCCCCCGGTCTCATCACTGTTGACGACGTTGACAACTCAGGTTAAAATATATAATTCAAATTTTAATAACAAATTACGCAGGTCCTCGGCCGAGTACCGTTGTTAGCATAGAATGATTGGTAGTTGATATGGTTCAGTCCAGAAACTTTGTTCCGGGTCATCCATGGCTACTGAATTAAGGTAATATGAATCTTGCCCTTGCTGATTTTCTCCATCAGAGCTTGTGTAGTAGTCTCGCTCCGGTGATTTTCACTAACATTTTCACAATGATTTGTTACGATCTTTGCTATGTGTGCTTACGTATTTCGTTTAAACTCGGTTCAGATTTAGATAAAGCTCTCATATAAAGGGTGATTTTTTAAAACCTATAGGGAAGTGAAAATAAAAAACACAGAAATTTCAGAAAAAAAGCATGGAATCTATGTTTAAATCGATATCCATATAATTTGGTGTTTGAAGATTATTTCATGCAAATGTTGATCGTGACTGCGCGTCAAATGGTCCATCCGCTTAGACCAATTTTAGCATAAATGCTTCAATGTTGTCTTCCAATACGTTAATGGAAGCAGGCTTGTCTGTACAGACATGAGCTGTAACATATCCATATAAAACTTTTCTAAAGGCATTAAATCACACGATCTAAATGGTCAATTCAACGATCCCGAAAGTGAAATAAAATGTTCACTAAACTCACCTCTCAAAAACACATGTCATACAAGTCAAGCTCTTGCATTTTGGGTAAAAAAAACTTACTTTACGATTCGCATTATCTTTGAAGAAGTACGGCCCAATGAAGCCACCAGCCCATAAACACTGCACCAAACTGTAACATACCGGAATGCTTTGGTAGCTCTTGCAATGCTTCTGGCTGATCTTCACCCCAAAATCGACAATTCTGCTTATTTATGTACTCATTGAGCCAAAAATGAGCTTTGTCGATGGAATGGAAGAAACGCGCGATGAACTTTCTTAACAGAGCACGCATTTTGGTATTAAAATTCAATAATCTGCAAGCGATGTTCGTTTGTAAGATGATTCATGGTTAAATTATAGACTAAACTGAAGATGTTTGACAAAGAAATAAAACAAGAAACTTGCGTGAGCGGTTGAAACCAGTGTTGCCAAAAAGATAATAGCTAAAGAGTCACCCTTTATAACTCCTACAATATTTACTGATTTTGATCGAAATTCTACATATCAAATATAAGCATATATTTTAAATTCGACTACCTAGCCTGCATATCCAATATGGTGTAGGGTATCAAAAGGTCGGCTTTGCCCCACCTTAGGTAGTCCTTACTTGTTACTACTAGAGCCTTAGCAACTTTCCACTACTCTTTCTTCTGCGATTTCCACAAGACTTGAGGATTTTGGTCGACATCGGTTCAGATTTGGCTATAGCTCCCATATATATGTTCTTCCCATTTGGACTAGTATTGAAATTGTTAACCGATTCATCCTTGTGACTCCCGGTATTGCTGTTGCATTTCAAGGAAATCGGTTCAGATTAAGATATATCTCCCATTTATATTTATCACCCGATTTTCTCCTTTAGATCCTGTGTCGGCGAATTTCTTTTTTTTTTTAAATTTGTGTTGTGTGGAAATTTCGGTGGAAATCGGTTCAGATATAGCTCCCATATATATTTTAGTTCGATTTCGATGAATACTCAATCCTGTAGTAATTTGTTAATCGATCTTTACAAAATTTGGCACAAAGATTTTTCGCTTCGGGTGACTGATGAATTTCGATTTATATGGCAGCTGTTTCAGGTTATGGACCGATTTGAACAATTCTTAATACAGTTGTTGGAAGTTATAACAAAACACCTCATGCAAAATTTCAGCCAAATCGGATAGGAAATGCTCCCTCTAGAGGCTCAAGAAGTCAAGACCCCAGATCGGTTTATATGGCAGCTATATCAGGTTATGGACCGATTTGAACTATTCTTAGCACAGTTGTTGAAAGTCATATAAAAACACCTCATGCAAAATAACAGCCAAAGTGGATAATAATTGCGTTCACTGGTGGTTCAAGAAGTCACGACCCCAGATCGGTTTATATGGCTGCTATATCAGGTTATAAACCAATTTGAACTATTCGTAGCAAAGTTGTTGAAAGTCATAGCAAAACACCTCATGCAAAATATCAGCCAAATTGGATAATAATTGCGTTCATTAGAGGCTCAAGAAGTCAGACCCTAGATCGGTTTATATGGCAGCTATATCAAAATTTTTACCGATATGGTCCATTTACAATCCCAACTGACCTACACTAATAAGATGTATTTGTGCAAAATTTCAAGCGGCTAGCATTACTCCTTCGAAAGTTAGCGTGCTTTCGACAGACGGACGGGCGGACGAACAGACGGACGGACAGACGGACGGACCGACATCGCTAGATCGACATAAAAAGTCACGACAATCAGGAATATATTGGGTTGCCTAAAAAGTAATTGCGGATTTTTTAAAAGAAAGTAAATGCATTTTTAATAAATCTTAGAATGAACTTTAATCAAATATATAATTGCCATTTTGTTCGATAACCTTTTGCCATCTTCCTGGCAAATTTAGTATTTCAATCTCTTAGAACTTCTGGCCTTTATCTGCAAAAAACTGAACCAAGTGCAATTTTATAGCCTCATTATTGCCGAAAGTTTTACCATTTAAGGAGTTCTGCAAAGAACGAAATAAATGGTAGTCTGATGCTGCAAGGTCAGGGCTATATGGTGGATGCATCAAAAGTTCCCAGCCAAGCTCACTCAGTTTTTGGCGAGTGACCAAAGGTGTGTGCGGTCTAGCGTTGTCCTGGTGGAATATGACACCTTTACGATTGACCAATTCTGGTCGCTTCTCCTTGATGGCTGTATTCAATTTGTCCAATTGTTGACAGTAAACATCCGAATTAATCGTTTGGTTCCTTGGAAGCAGCTCAAAATTTACCACACCCTTCCAATCCCATCAAACAGATAGCATAACCTTCTTTTGGTGGATATTGACGCCAAATAAACAAATGTAAACAAAATTTCGCGCACTTTTTTTCTAAAGCAAGCTAAAAGTAACAGCTGATAACTGACAGAAGAAAGAATACAATTACAGAGTTACTACTATATTACCGACAATTACTTTTTGGGCAACCCAATATATACATTATGGGGTCTCAGACAAATATTTCGAGAAGTTACAAACAGAATGACGAAATTATTATACCCCCATCCTATGGTGGAGGGTATAAGGAGGGGCTGGTCTGGATCATATTTGATTCAGATCCCGAGAACTCTTTTACAAATCACAATTTCAGCGAAATCAGGCAATAAAACCATTTTTTATGGGACTAAGGCCATAAATTGGAAGATCGGTCTCTATGGCAGCTATGTCTCAATATGGTCTGATTTGGTTCATATTTTGGTCGGACGACGTCAAGCTTATAACAAGTCACTTTGTCAACTTCAGCGAAATCTGATAATAAATGCGTCTTTAACGGGATTTAGACACTATATCGGCAGATCAGTCTAAATGGCAGCTATATCTAAATATCGTCCGATCTGAACCATATTTGGATTGATGGATGTCGGCTAGCTCAAAATAACTCACTATTTAAAATTTCAGCGAAATCGGATAATGAATGCACCTAGTATTGGCTTCAGACCCTTAACCGGCAGATCGGTTTATATAGCAACTGAATCTACCCAGTAAGGAAAGGCAAAAGTCTGGCGGTGCCTACTGAACAATACCCTACACCTACCCTATAAGTACAAAGTGGGATCTGTTTCAAATTCTGAACAAATTTTTATGCACCCCGGCGGATGTTTTCAGATGGGATGTTAAACATTCCGTATCGAAATTCGAGCAAATATGTTCAAACTGTAATAACTACGGTTGACATATGGCAACATTATTGCAAATTACCCAAAATCTGACGAATATATGCAGTGGCTCCTGGAGTGAAAATCGGACAATATGCATATATGGAGCTATATCTAAATCTGAACCGATTTCAATGAAACTCAGCAGTAAAGTCGAGAATCAGAAAAAAATCCTTCCTGCCAATTTTTGAAAGAACCGGTTAAAAAATTACCATTTTAATGCATTTTTACTGAAAATTTTACGATTTTATCCAATTTCAATAGGCTTCGTGTCTAGGCAGAAAAGTACCAAATTTAAAGACGATTGGATGAAAAATACGACCAGTACTTTGTACACAAATTAACATGGACACACATACAAACTGACAGACAGACAGACACACGGACATAGCTAAATCGCATTATAAAGTGATTCTGAGTCGATTGGTATACTCGCTTTCTGATTCGATAGGTTCATCTCTCTTTTTTCTGTGTGTTACAAACAAATGCACTAAGTTATATGGTTGCCCAAAAAGTAATTGCGAATTTTTTAAAAGAAAGTAAATGCATTTTTAATAAAACTAAGAATGAACTTTAATCAAATATACTTTTTTACACTTTTTTTCTAAAGCAAGCTAAAAGTAACAGCTGATAGCTGACAGAAGAAAGAATGCAATTACAGAGTCACAAGCTGTAAAAAAATTTGTCAACGCCGACTATATGAAAAATCCGCAATTACTTTTTGGGCAACCCAATAATAGGCTGTACCATGGTAGTGGTGTAGGGTATAAATATAGTACGATATGAACAATATTTGGGGCGAATGTTAGGAGCCTTAAAGCATTTTTTTTTTTTTTTTTTGCAAATTTTGCAAAGGCAAACTTCTCACATATCAATGAGTACAGTCCGATTCAAGTTTAAACCACATAAGAAGGGGGCTACTTTAAAAGCCGAGTCCAAACGGCGTGCCGCAGTGAGACACCTCTTTGGAGAGAAGTTTATACGTGGCGTAGTACCTCGCAAATGTTGCCAGCATTAGGAGTGGAAAATCACCGTTGACATTTTTCTTCTGATAGTCTCACCAATATTGAAGCCCGAGCTTTCAGCGTCATAGGCGAACATGTTTACCTCTACGCTACGGTAGCCTCCTGGAAATCTCAAAAACAACGTACTATCTCAAATTTCCGTGAAATCGGATAATAAATGCAGCCTTCAGACCCTTAATCAGCAGATCGGTCTATATGGCAGTTATATCTAAATATAGTCCGATTTGAACCATTTATCAATTGATCTTCTCAAAAATTTGTACAACGATTTACTTCATGGCTCCAATCCAATGTGTACGGATTTTAGTGGATATTCTACATATCAAATTTTAACAAATTTTGAGTTTTGACGACTAAGCATGCATACACAATGTGGTGTGGGGTAACAAAAGGTCGGTTTCGCCCGACTTTAGCCCACCCTTACTTGTTATAACTTCACAACCATATCAATAGTTACATTTAAATAGTGGCTTGTATGGATCATATATGATTCGGGTCCCGAAAACTCTTATACAAATCAAAGTTTCAGGTTAAGTGGGTTACCAGAACTCGCTGCGCCAAATTTCATTGAAATCTGATGAAAAATGCTCATTTTATAGGCTTATTATACTCATCGGTCTATATTTCAGCTATATTTAAATATAGTCCGATCTGAACGATATTTGGGTCGGATATTGGTAGGCTTTGGGTTGGATATTGGGAGTCTTAGAACAACTCATTATTCAACATTTCACAAAATCGGCTAATAAACGCAGCTTTTATGGGCTTCGGACCCTTAATCAGCAGTTCGGTCTATATGGCAGCTAAATATAGTCCGATGTGAATCATTTTTCTGTGGGATGTCGGTAAGCTTTAGACAATTCGTCATATCAAATTTCTGCATGACAATAAATGCAGCTTTTATGGGTTTCATATCCTTAGTCGACAGATCGGTCTTTATTACAGCTATATCCAAATATGGTCCAATTTGGCCCATTCAAGAACTTAACCTGCGTGCAGCAAAAACACATATCGGTGCCAAACTTCAGCACAATATCTCAATTTTTTAAAGGCTGATTAAAACAGAAGGACGGACAGCCATACGGACATTGTTAAATCGCCTTAGAATTGTACGACAATTCGAAATATTGTACTTTGTAGGGTCGGAAATGTATATTTCGATATGTAGCTAATGGAATGACTAGATGAATTCACCCTTATCCTATGGTGATGGGTATAAAAACATTAAACATATAAAAAATGCAAAATAAACAAACAAACAAACATATGCAAAATATGCAAACATTTCGTAGCTTTCTTAAAGTGCGAATGAACAAATTTCTGTGTTTTCAAATATTTTTGTTCCGATGCTTGGGCAAAATTTTCAATTTTAAATTTGCTCCAAAATACATTTATGCATTTGCGTATGTTTTCGATGTCTCTACTTGTCAGCCTAATTGAGTTTATATTGTAAATTAGTTGTATCGGATGTTCAAAATTCTTCACATGTAACAACTCAATCATTATTTATGAACTTAACCCAAATTAATTATTTTTGAGAGCTCAATTCCTAAGAATTTATATCATTTCATTGTGATCACATTTTACATTGTATGTAATGGGAATGGATTTTTTCATATTTTTCTTGCCTGTCACATTTAATCGTATATCTCCTGTAGCAAATGGAAATATCTTTCAAAAAGTCAGGTAACAATTCATTGGGCACAATTTCACTTTCTTTTAAAATTTCCTTAGAGTAAATGTGGCTATTCATCGCCACCACTCGTAGACATATTTTTTTGTTTTTATTTCAAGGAGATGTATAAGCACTTTAGATTTTCATTTCTTTTTAAGAAAGCTTATACAAATACAAAACAATTGACACCTTATGCTGACCTTAAAGCCACCTTCTCTGGCATTCAACAACATATGAACATATCGATGAAATCCACAAAAAATAATATTTACGCTATTTCGCACAGTTATGACCGTTTTTTTGTTTAACGTAGTTTTGCCAACCGGCAAATTTGCACTTTCCGTTCATGCACTCACTGCGAACCGCATTGAGACGCTTTGCTGCGTTCACTGACACTTAAAAAACAAAAAGCACTGAACTGCACTTGAACTGAACGGCGATAAAAGCGCAAGCGAGAAAAAATTGCCGAATGATATTGGAGGAGGCACTTTGACCATTAGCCTGCACACCTGGTGTCAACTTGCACCAATATCTTCTTCTTCTTTTTCTATTTCTTCTTCTTCTAATTCTTGTTTAGTTAATACTTTTCTAACTGTTGAGGCTTTTGTGTATTATTCTCACGCACTCACGCACACATACACACCACACATGCGAGTGGCAATGCCAAGCATATACCTTCCGAACAATTCTGTTAACGTTTTGTTTTAAATAATTTTGACCTCCACTTTCATTCGATTTTTGGGCAATTTTTCTATGAGATCTCTTTTGCGAAAACAATTCTAGATAAGATTTTGCTTTTGACCTGTAGTGCTTTATAGGGGGTTACACCGAAAATCAAAGCGACCGTAAAATCCTCGTGCTCCTTGTGGATGCTGGAGCTTAACTGAACAACTAAAATGTTCCCAGAAGTTTTCACCGTTCATCAGCATATTCTACCTACATTGTTCGTGTGCAACTGAGTGTGTGTGAGTGTGTGTGTGTGTGCTCATGGAGAAATGCACAAACAAAAACACCAGCCGCATCGCATCTTTTACACTTCACATGTTGTTGTCGATGGTCGGGTCTGATTGTCGTTGCTGCGAAAAACTCGCCAAAAAATCCCTTGCACAGGAAACAACATACACTGGCATTGGCGGCAGCATCCCAGTTTCGGCGCTCTCTTGACTTGACGAGTAAGCTTTTTCCCTAGCTTTAATCAATTTTTACTCTCATTTCTCCCAAACAAAGAATATTCCCTTTTACTCTTATCGAAGCTTTCAAAACTCTTTCTAGAAAACTTTCTATTTACTCTCTTCTCTTTGTCATATTCAGCCAACTGTAAAAGCTTATGCCTAATACCTCCGGCTTTTGCTCCCTTACTGAGTTCTCCCCAAAAGCTTTCAAGTTCTAACACAGAAAACAGGTTGTTATTCCTGTTATTAGCCGCTGCTGCTACTTATCCTTTTTAGCAGTGACTTTGTTAACCTATCCCAATTTGAGGTTTTGTCCTGGCAAAGTAAACTCAATTTCCAATGTGCGCCATAAGAAATTCTTGTTTTTGCTTTTATCGCTTTCTGTTTTTTTGCCTCTCTTTTACTTTCTTACTTCGTTCTTCACATTGTGGTGTATGCTATTGCCCGTCCTTAATGGCCCTCTTTGGCTCTCATCCAATTCGCCGGTTTTTTTTAAGTGTGCCTCTAAAAGCGGCATTATTCACTGGGGATCCATTGAAAATCACATGTTGTGCTGCTACCAAGCGGTCATGGGAGGAGAGCTGTCTCCAAGCATCATGCAACAGTATCAATCGAATTAATTATGAGAAAGCGCTGTTCGTTTCTTCTCTTGATGTCAATGTGAACAACGTAGCTATTTGGGTCAGGGTATAACGGCTAAAGAATTTCCAAAGGCAAATTTTTATGCCACTTGCCCATACCTATACGCAGTACAACTCTTGCAAGCGGTTCTAGTATATAAATATACTAAACACTATGGGTATGGAGGTGGCATTCCATTTAGAGAAATTACTTAAAAATTAATTACCGTAACATGAAACATTTGTAGTATGCTCAAAATGAAGCTTTGAAAGAAGCTGTTATTGGTAATAATCTGCATGTCGATATTTATGTGCCTGGTTTTCCAAGACCACCGAGTTGGGCTTATTCGTATCCGCGTATTTTATGTTGTAATCACCCAAGTAAAAGGGCGTTAATTTCGGCCGGGCCGAATATTAAATACCCTCGACCGTAAATTGCATTTGACACGCTCTTTGAATAAATTTTTCAAATCGATATGGACTGTACTTGTCATGACTAAAAGAAGTCAGAAACAAGTTAAAAGACATTAAGTTCGGACTGGCCAAATTTTGGATTCCCACCACCTCGGGTATACCACCACGGTAAACCACCTTTCGTCATAATCCGGTGAAAACTGCATAATTTATGCCTCCATAGCAGTTTTATCGAAATATGGTCCGATTTGGACCGAATTTTACACGGATATTGAGAGGTATAATAAGTACAAGTCATTTTCAATTTTGTGGAACAAAATATTTGTCTTTTTCGTAGCCATATCCAAACATAGACCGATCTACGATACGGATGTCAAAAAGCCTAACATAAGTCACTGTGTCAACTTTCAGTGAAATCGGATTCTAAATGCGCCTTTATGGGGCCAAGACTTTAGAGATATCGGTCTATATGGCAGCTATATCCAAATTTAGACCGATTTGGGCCAAGTTACAGAAAAATGTCGAAGAGCCTAACATAACCCACTGTCCCAAATTTCGGCGACATCGGACCATAAATGCGCCTTTGATGGGCCCAAAACTTAAAATCGTGAAATCGGTCTATATGGCAGCTATATCCAAATCTGGACCAATTTGTGCCATATTGCAGAAGTACGTCGAGAGGCTTAACTTAATTCATTGTCCCGAATTTCTGCGAAATCGGATAATAAATGTGCCTTTGATGGGCCCAAAACCTTTAATCGAGAAATCGGTCTATATGGCAGCTATATTCAAATCTGGACCAATCTGGGCCAAATGGTAGAAAGTTGTAGAAGAGCCTAACGTAACTCACTGTCCCAAATTTTGGCTAAATCGGACAATAAATGCGCCTTTTATGGGCCCAAAACTTTAAATTGAGAGATCGGTCTATATGGCAGATATATCCAATTCTGAACCGATCTGGGCCATATTGAAGAAGTATGTCGAATGGCTTAACACAACTCACTTTAAGCGAAATTTTGTGTGCTCCCATATGGTACCCTAAAAATAAAAATTTGGTATCCAAATTTCGGATGGGGTACCTAGGGGGGCTGTCCACCCTAAAACCTGCCAAACATATATTTAGACCAATCACGACAATATGGGGCTCAAATGAAAGGTATTTAGGATAAGAAAACGTATCTCGTATCCAATTGTCGGACCAAGTGAGAGGGGAACAACCCCAACCTCCAAAACGCCCCTAAATCGGACATATTTACCGACCATGGCAATATGGAACTCAAATGAAAGGCATTTGCGAGTAGAATACGAATCTGATATCCAAATGTGGGACCACGTTTCTGGTAGTCCAACCTTTCCCAAAACACCCCCCAAACAGAACTTATCTACTAACCATGGCAATAGAACAGGAATCTGATATCCAGATGTGGGACCAAGTGTTTGAGGGCCGCCCATTTCCGAGAACATCCCCCAAAGAAAACAAATTTACGACCAAAGCAATATGGGGCTCAAATGAAAGGTCTGTGGAAGTAACGCACGAATCTGATATCAATGTTCTGGAAAAGTATATATGGGGCCACCCCACCCCCATAACACAACCCAAATAAGAAGTATTTGCTGACCATTGCAATATGAGGCTCAAATAAGAGGTATTTTAGAGTAAAACACGAATCTCATATATATTTTCAAAGCCATGCCACTGAGTGGCCGCCCCATCCCCCAAAAGGAAAAATTGAGCTCAAATGAAGGGTATTTGGGAGTAGACTATGAATTGTCTGTCTAGGTGACGTCCCACCACCATAACAAGCAGGACGTATTTGCCCACCAAGACAATTTGGTTCTTCAAGACTGTGGAGCTCGACATTCATAGTTTTTAGGACCCATACCCCAAACTGGACAAATTTGCTGGCGTTTTTCAATAAGTGATTTAAGTGAATGGTATTTGAGAGTAGAAAACGAATTTGATATCCAATTTTGAGGCCAATGACAATATGGGGTTCAAATAAAGGGTGATTTTTTTGAGGTTAGGATTTTCATGCATTAGTATTTGACAGATCACGTGGGATTTCAGACATGGTGTCAAAGAGAAAGATGCTCAGTATGCTTTGACATTTCATCATGAATAGACTTACTAACGAGCAACGCTTGCAAATCATTGAATTTTATTACCAAAATCAGTGTTCGGTTCGAAATGTGTTCAAATTTTGACAAATTTTGTTCAGCGATGAGGCTCATTTCTGGTTGAATGGCTACGTAAATAAGCAAAATTGCCGCATTTGGAGTGAAGAGCAACCAGAAGCCGTTCAAGAACTGCCCATGCATCCCGAAAAATGCACTGTTTGGTGTGGTTTGTACGCTGGTGGAATCATTGGACCGTATTTTTTCAAAGATGCTGTTGGACGCAACGTTACGGTGAATGAACACATTTCGAACCGAACACTGATTTTGGTAATAAAATTCAATGATTTGCAAGCGTTGCTCGTTAGTAAGTCTATTCATGATGAAATGTCAAAGCATACTGAGCATCTTTCTCTTTGACACCATGTCTGAAATCCCACGTGATCTGTCAAATACTAATGCATGAAGATCCTAACCTCAAAAAAATCACCCTTTATATGAGAATAGAGCACGTTGCTGATATATATTCAGGGCTTAGTGATTGGGAGATCACCCAACTCCCCAAAATACCCCTAAATCGGGCATATTTACCGACTATGTTAATGTGGGGCTTAAATTAATGGTATTAGGGAGGCAGAGCAAGAATTGATACCCACTTTCGGGACCATTTTTCGGGGGTCTACCCCTTTCCCAAAATACCCCATAAACAACTGACCATCGCAATATGGGGCTCAAACAAAGGTATTTGGGAGTAGAATACGAATTTGATATCGAAATGTACGACCATGTATTAAGGGCACCACCACTTCCCCAAAACACCCCCCAAAGGGTAAAAATTTTTGACCATGCCAATATGTGGCTCAAATGAAAGGTATTTGAGATTAGAAAACGAATTTAATAACCAATTTTGGAACCATGTGTTTGGGGGACACCTCATCCTATAAACTCCCCCTCAAAACCAATGACAATATGGGGGGGACAGCCTCACCCCCGAAAACACCCCTAAATCAGATATCATGAGTATATCGGGCAGACATAAAGTACTTCAAGAATGGAGTGCACCTTACATCTAAACTTAATTTCGTAGACCAATAAAGACCACATGGGATTCAGATAAAGGCACTTATATTGTTAAACGGTTTGTCAAGCGTATCATGGTATTTCACTAAAAGCTCTTTAATTGTCGGAAATAAATATTCCATGGAAATTTTGTTCCATATAAAGTAAAAGAAGGCGCAGCGGAGCTGTCCCGCTCAAACAAGTAATATAATAAATGTGGATTTTATGGCCCTAAGACATTAAATCGGCGGATCGTTCTATATGGAGGCTATATTAAGATATATTCCGATATAGCCCGTCTTTGAACTTAACCTGCTTATGGACAAAAAAAAGAATCTGTGCAAAGTTTCAGCTCTATTTTTAAAGACTGAACGGTGATTTCAACAGACAGACGGACGGACATGGCTAGATAGTCATAGATTTTAATGCTGATCAAGAATATATATACTTTATAGGCTCGGAAATTGATATTTCGATGTCTTGCAAACGGAATAACAAAATTAATATACCCCTATCCCTTGGTGGTGGGTACAAAAATGTTACAAAAAATTTAGCTAAGCTTTTAGTTTTAATTCCTTAATCATTGCAGTCTATAACGCAAAATTTGCCCCCATAATCCTTATCTTCTATGTGACCGACCGCGAGCAATCACCCATAATAATACTGGTGGAAGCATCCTCATTCATCGTGCAAATAGCTTAGCCTTCAATCTGCTCTGGCAAAGAGTATACCTGTTATAGAGTTTAAAGCGATTATAGGCGCTTAAGCGAACCAAGCGATAACATTTGTCGGAATTTCCTTTTTTTTATCATCTTTGTATATCGATTTTTTCATGTTTTGTTGATTTATTCTCTAATGAACTACAACATGGCCAAGTGGCCTTCTGAGTGAAAGGTAAACGTTGCAATAAAATGATGGATACGATTGATGATTGTATGTTCACCTATAAAATGGCTCTACATTAAGCAAAATTGGTGGGAATAAAATCAATTTACCACAGATAACATTGACCAAGGTGCTCAAGTTATTGTTAAGGAAACACATTTTTGGGAAGAAATCTCAGCCACTCACCGACACAACCAAAAGATTAATAGCAAAAACAATTCCGAGTGAACCTTCATTGATAGGTGCAGTCATTGTTCATTTACTTTCCAATAGATGACTTATTGGCTTTGTTGAGTATAACACGAATGCTGAGTATTGCAAAAGTGCCCACCTAAAAGTTATAAATAAATCAAAATTAAGAGCTTTTTAACTTTTGTTAAAAATTAAATGAATGATATATAAATTTTTCTTTTTATACCCTCCACCACAGGATGGGGGTATACTAATTTCGTCAGTCTGTTTGTAACACCTTGAAATATGCGTCTGAGACCCCATAAAGTATATATATTCTTGATCGTCACGACATTTTATGTCGATCTAGCCATGTCCGCCCGTCCGACCTTCCGTCCGTCCGTGTGACTGTCGAAAGCACGCTAACTTCCGAAGGAGTAAAGCTAGGCGCTTGAAAATTTGTATAGATCTTCTTATTAGTGTAGGTCGTTTGGTATTGTAAATGGGCCATATCGGTCCATGTTTTGATATATTTGCCCAAAAAGTAATTGCGGATTTTTCATATAGTCGGCGTTGACAAATTTTTTAAAGCTTGTGACTCTGTAATTGCATTCTTTCTTCTGTCAGTTATCATCTGTTAATTTTAGCTTACTTTAGAAAAAAAGTGTAAAAAAATTATATTTGATTAAAGTTCATTCTAAGTTTTATTAAAAATGCATTTACTTTCTTTTAAAAAATCCGCAATTACTTTTTGGGCAACCCAATATCTGTCATATAAACCGATCTTGGGTCTTGATTTCTTGAGCCTCTAGAGTACGCAATTCTTATCCGATTTGAATGAATTTTTGCACGAAGTATTTTGTTATGATATCCAACAACTGTGCCAAGTATGGTTCAAATCGGTTCATAACCTGATATAGAAAAGTCTTTGGTCTTGACTTTTTGAGGCTCTAGAGGTCGCAATTCTCATCCGATTTGACTGAAATTTTGCACGTGGTGTTTTGGTATCACTTCCAACAACTGCGCTATATATGGTTCTAATCTGTCTATGTTTTGATATAGCTGCCATATAAATCGATCTTGGGTCTTGACTTCTGGAGCCTCTAGAGGGCGCAATTCTCATCCGATTTGGCTGAAATTTTGCATGAAGTATACTGTTTAACTTTTAATAACTGTGCTAAGTGTGGCGCAAATCAGTACATAACCTAATATAGCTGCCATTTAAACCGATCTGGGATCTTGACGTTTTGCGCCTCTAGAGGGCGCAATTCTCATCCGATTTGGCAGAAATTTTGTACAACGGCTTCTCTCGTGACCTTCAACGTACGTGTTTAATATGGTCTGAATCGATCAATAGCTTGTGACAGCTCCCATATAAACCTTTCTTGAGCCCCTACAAGGCACAATACTTATCCGAATGAACTGAAATTTTACACAATGTTCAGCATTCATTTATGGTCCGAATCGGTCTATAACTCCAATAGCATAACAGTTCTTAGTCAATATTCTTTGGTTGCCTTAAAAGAGATACCGCGCATAGAACTCGACAAATGCACTCCATGGTGGAGGGTATATAAGATTCGGCCCGGCCGAACTTAGCACGCTCTTACTTGTTTAAGGTACTGTATAGAATTTAGATCCATGTTGTTAAAATCTTTATTCATGTAGTCTGTCTTTCCTACAAAAAGACAGTGAACTTAATCTAAGGATTGTTTTTATTAACCACCCCGAGATTACATCGTCACTTTCATCACTAAAAGGATGGTAAGGAAGGAATATAGATAATTATACCCTACACCACCACTGTGGTACAGGGTATTATAGATTTGTGCATTTGTTTGCAACGATAAGAAGGAGAAGCACTAGACCCATCGATAAGTATACGGATCGGCTTAGAATCACTTCCTGATTCGATTTAGCTATGTCCGTCTGTCTGTCCATGTATCAAGGTGCAGGTCGCATTTGTTGACCGATTTTCACAAAATTTTGAATAAGTGTCTTTTTTGGCCCATGGACGAACGCTATTTATTTTGAAAATCGGTCCAGATTTAGATATAGCTCCCATATATATCTTTCATCCGATGTGCCCTTTTAAAGCTATAGAAGACACAACTTTGATCCGATCTCTACCAAATTAGACACGAAGTGCTTTTTTTTGTGACATCCCAATATATGTGTAAAATTTCATCTAAATCGGTTCAGATTTAGATATAGCTCCCATATATATCTTTCATCCGATATGCCCTTTGAAAGCTGTTGGAGCCACAATTTTAGTGCAATCTCTACCAAATTTGGCTCTAAGTGCTTTTTTTTTGAACGACCCAAAATGTTTGCAAAATTTTTTTGAAATCGGTCCAGATTTAGATATAGCTTCCATATATATCTTTCATCCGATATGCCCTTTTAAAGCTGTAGGAGCCACAATGGTGCGATCTCTACCAAATATGGCACGAAGTGCTTTTTGTGACGTCCCAATGTGTGTGCAAAATTGCATCTAAATCGGTTCAGATTTAGATATAGTTCCCATATATATTTTTCATCCGATATGGCCTTTAAGGCTGTAGATGCCAAAATGTTGGTCCGATCTTTACAAAATTTGGCATGGGCCGTTTTATTCAACGTCTTCATATATGTGCAAAGTTTCATAAAAATCGGTTCAGATTTAGATATAGCTCCCATATATATTTTTCATCCGATATGGCCTTTTAAGGCTGTAGAAGCCACAATTTTGGTCCAATCTCTACAAAATTTTCATGAGATGGTTTAGTTGACATCCCAATACGTGTGCCACATTTCATACAAATCAATTTAGATAAAACTCCCATATATATCTTTTATGCGTTTCAACTTTCAAAATTAAAGTCTGACTAAATTTGGATATAAATGCTATCTGTTAAAATTATTACCTATACTCAGAGGTGTAGGGTATTATATTGTCGGCTCCTCCCGACTTTTGCCTTTCCTTACTGGGTTTTTTTTTATATTATCCCTCGGTAATGGGTCAAAACTGACCACATGAACCCATATATGCATACGTAAGACATCTGTATCAGCATGAATTTATGAATATTCAATGAACTAAATAACAATTTAGATTTATGCAAGCATAACGTTGTTTTCTTTGTTAATGGCTCTGGTTTACATACAAAAATTATATCTGGTTAACACATTTTAAAAGCTTAAGAAACGTACAAATTAATACTTCTTTAACCCGCAATGGTGATTATGATGATGCTGTCGAGGATACTTAAAAGAAAGTTTGTTATAAATAATTTCTCAAAATGGGGGAAAATTCCATTGGGTGGCAGACATAAGCCCTTGCTTTGGTTATTTGCTACGTATAATGGAGAGCAAAGCTATATATTATGAGAGATTAACTATGCAAATGTTATCCACCGCCCTAGGTTGGGGTATAGTGATTTTATTGTTGCTTTTGCAACATACGGAAATATTCACCTTAAACCTAAACCAATGGATATTCAGTCATTTCGAATGCTATATCTGGGAGGCGAAGTTCCTATGGATCTTAGGAGTTGTCAATCCACAACTATTTATCCAATGGTTTTAACACAATCTAGACAATTATAGGGACTCGTATCTTTACTTGGAACAGATGTAAAAATTAACCACTTTTACCTCAACCTACTATCGGCAGTATTCACAAAACTTAGGCTAGGTTGAAAAGACGGTACAGATATTAATCCGCCCCATGCCACTATGGACATACACCTAAGCCCGTAATAGGCTTGTTGTGCGCTCTAAAAACTATAAAGTAACCTCTAAAAAGAAAATTTTAAGTTAGGAGTTCATGCTACAAAATCATTAATTGTTCATGCTTACAAAATCCTTAATTGTTTTCATTACAACTCCCCTAAGTTGGTTCATGCCTGATATTGTGTCTCCACCTAAGTACCGGTATCTGTTGGACGCGAACACCGAGCAATGACAAAGGAAATGCTCCAACGTCTCATCATCTTCGCCGCATATCCTACACATGCTATCACTTACCGCACCGATTTAACATAAGTGAGCTCGTAGTCCTATGTGTTCCGTTATGATACCAATAGCTATACAGACTTCCTTCTTGCTTCCTCTCAGTAAAAGCCCCGTCTTTTCACGATCTGGATCCCATCGTAGGATTTTTGCCGTCCAATCAACCGTTCCCCTGTTCCACAATGTTGCCTGCGCATTCGTCGCCCACTCCCTTAACTAGGACTGCGTCAACCCGAAAGGCTTCCGGTTAACCAAGTTTATTGGCGGCAGTCCTCTGGCCTTCACCGACATATCGTCTGCCCTTTAATTTCCCCTTACTCCGTTATGGTTCGGCATCCAAACGATGCGGATTTTAACATCCTCAGAGAAGACAAGACTGTTCGTGACCTTACCGTCCTGGTTGTTATTGCCCTTATGGCAATTTTACTGTCGGTAAAGATGTTCCCAATCGACATCCTCGCGTTAGCACCACACCACTTCACGTATTCCGTGATCGCCCGGATCTCTGCCTGCAGGATCGTATTATGGTCAGGCAGTCTAACACAGATCTCAGTCCCTGGGTTCTCAATGTAAACCCCAGGCTCACTCTGTCCTCTAGCTTTGATCCCCGTGTAACATGATCTTCTAGATGGCAATACTAGGGTTCCTTCAATACAAGACTGTGCCAATGGCTGCAGTGCCTCGCACTCGACTTCAAGGTTCATCTCAGGTATCCGATCGGAAACCTCTTCCCTTCCTCCCAGGTTTCCTATCGTCACCTCGATTATACCGCTATGGTATGAGCTGCTCCTATCCTCAATCCATTCTCCCATCGGCTTAAGTCTCATAGCCACAGTGGCTGCCTCACACTTAATTTGTATGTCAATGGGTCGGATATCTAGAATAGTCTCCAGTGCCCTAGTGGGCGTGGTCCTCATCGTTCCGCCTATGCCAAGACAACATGTTATCTGAACCTGTGGTATGGTTCTTATTTTGCACTTTTTCTCCATAGCAGTCCACCAAACTACTGGGTCGTAAGTAAGGATTGGTTTAATCACGCTCCTGTAGAGCCAGTGGACTATCCTAGGATTCAGGCCCCATTTCGAGCCTGCGGCCCGTCTACATAGTGCCCAACATCTGTGAGTCTTCTCAGTACGCTCCTGAAGGTGACCCTTCCAATTCAGTTTCCTGTACAAGATCACACCCAAATATTTGACCTTGTCAGATATCGAAATTGTCTTATTGAGGAAACGTGGTGCGTTAAATTGGCCCACCTTCGTCTTCCTCGTGAACAGGCATATTTCAGTCTTTTTTGGGTTAACATAGGGACCTCCAGGTGTAGTCCAGTCACATGCCATATGCAAGACCCTTTCGGCCCTTTCGCATAGTTCGTTCGGATCCTTACCCCTTAGAAGTATTATAACATCATCTGCGGGTTCAAATCCCTCCTCTGTCAGCATCCGTAATATGTCATTTATGGTGTCCACCCATAGGAGTGGCGATAAAATGCCCCCCTGTGGCGTGCCTTGTGCCACTTTCTACGCTATATTTATGCCTTGCGACACACAATTTATCCCCTGTTCCTTAGCATATGGCTTATCCAGTCTCAAGGACCTGGTTTACCCGGTACTGTTCTAAGATTGGATCAGTGTGTCGGTCCGCACATTGTTAAAAGCCCCCTCGATGTCAATGCATACCGCCAGTGTGTACGTTTTGGCATCGAAGGATTCTTCTATTTTATGTACAACCTCGGGCAGGGCAGTCTCCACTGACCTTCCCTTGACATAGGCATGCTGTTTGTATTTGAACAGTTCGCTGGATGGTCATACCAGCGAACTACTCAAAAATACAATATAAAGATAAACCGGGAGAAAAACTTGACAAATGACATCCATGGTGGAGGTTATATAAGATTCGGTCCAGCCGAATTTAGCACGCTTTTACTTGTTACTTGTTGTACTTTGACACCATCTTTGACGAATGACAGACGATTTTAAACGAACATGGGAGAGGTAATTACTTCTGATTCCACATTTTGTGCTTATAAATGCGCTGAATTGCATACATAATGGAAGCGAATTCAAGTGGGACATTGTCTTATAATTTCACCAGCAGCGCTATGTGGCTTGAATTTCCCTTACAAAGGTGCGGAGGATTCAGCAAGTTTTCAGCTGGCATTCATTCAATAACAACTTCGCTACTAAGCGGTGTAGCTTTGCGGTACGCCATTCGGACTATAATTCATTGATATAAAAGACCTATCCCCCATATCAGACAGTTTTATCATTCTATAACTTTGGTGATTCCTTAAGATTGACAGACATACTTATATCGACTCAGATATCAATACGAGAGGGATTATCGTAAACATACATTTCATGATACTATGGTTGCCCAAAAAGTAATTGCGGAATTTCATATAGTCGGCGTTGACATATTTTTTCAGCAGCTTGTGACTCTGTTATTGCATTCTTTCTTCTGTCAGTTATCAGCTGCTACTTTTAGCTTGCTTTAGAAAAAAGTGTAAAAAAAAGTATATTTGATTAAAGTTCATTCTAAGTTTTATTAAAAATGCATTTACTTTCTTTTAAAAAATCCGCAATTACTTTTTGGGCAACCCAATAATAGCTCAAAAACTTGGATTGTGTGCGGGTGGTGAGTATCAACGTAGGTTCATCCATTGCTAAATGCAACCAAAACACCAACGCTACAAAGAGACACTTTAGCCACTCGTGTCCATTATAGGGTATTAAAATACTAAAATAAAACAAAAGACTGCTTTATAGGGCCCAAAATGACTGGTTATGCCAGCAAGAAAGCACCCACAATAACTGGCCAAGGCACAATAAATCAAACAGGGGCAAAATGAAAATAATAATAATCACAAAACCAAGCGATATGAAACTACGCACTGTTGACCCCATCATAGTCCGAGCAGCACCAGGCAACCACAACCGGTTCCGTTTGCCGCCACATAAACTGGGGGTATTTAAAGTCTTTTTTTTTTTTTTTTGCCACACATACTCATAGCCCACCAGCATACTTGGGCTGCCAACTTCCGGTCTTCATGTGCGAGGCAAGCATAACCACCCATTACATACATTCGCTACTCATGGCTCTGCCCAAAGAAATTCCTTCTCAAGAATAATATTAAATACACGAACTGGACAATGGAGTGGGGGCCTTAAAAGAGATTATTTGATTGTTTGTGCTGAATATAACAAAAATTAAAAACGAAGGGATTTCAATGAATTGTTCGCACAAACCACCATTAAAACTGGGAAACGAGATTTGTATGCAGAAAGGGTAATAACCGCAACATTGTTTGGGAAACTATTAAAGCATTTACAACCATGTTTATTAGAGTATAAAATCTTTCAGCAACAGAAGGGAATTCCAGTATTATAATATTGTATTAAAAGATGTAGATATATGGCTAAAGTGCTACATCTCGGAAAGTTCAAAGATTTAATTTGTAATGAGAAATAATAGCTTAGTATATTATTTTAATGGAAACAATGCTTGTAATATAAAAAGACCTACATCGATATAAATTTAAAATTTTATGACTCCACTTGTTCTGATAATGGTGTTCATAAGCTTGGGAAAAGGAAAAAGGGGTTCAAAGTTCATTAAGGACAAAATATTTCTGGGAGGTATATAAATGTGATCAACTCGATCACAGCACATCAAAATAACGAAACTATTTCTGACTCAGAAAGTGTAACATATTCCGTAACCGGTATTCCGAAATGCGACAAGTATAAACAGTCTGCTGAGGACTCCTGCCGAAGATGGATTCAAAGTAGTCTGCTCGGGCTATGAAAAAGGATTGACATCCTATATGGAAGCTATATTTAAATATGGGCAGATATGAACCATATTTGGTTGGGAAATCTGGGGGTCTATTGCAACTTTTTATTTCACATCTCAACGAAATCTAATAATAAAGGGGGTTGTTATGAGTTAAAGCCCCTAGAACTGCATATCAGTCTATATAACAGCTGTATCCTTATATTGTCCATTATGGACATTATTTGAAATAGAGCCTCCACGAAATTATGTCCGATAATGGGTTGAGGCTAATAGATTTCGACGCGGCAAAAAAACATGCTAGTAAGCAGCAACAGATTTCAAAATAAACCAGTAAGGAAAGGCTAAAGTCGGGCTCAGATCGGTTCAGATTTGGATACAACTGCCATATAGACCTATCTCTCGATTTTAGGTTTTGGGCCCATAAAAGGCGCATTTATTGTCCGAATTCACCGAAATTTGGAATAGTGAGTTGTGTTAGGCCCATCGACATTTTTCTTTAATTTGGCTCAGATCGACCAAGATTTGCATAAAGCTGCCATATAGACCGATATTTCGATTTATTGTTTTGGGTCTATCAAAGACGCATTCATAATCTGATTTACCTGAAATTTGATACAGTGACTTATGTAAGGTTTTTCGACATCAGTGTCGTATATGCTTCAGATCGGTTTATTTTTGAATATAGCTACTAAAAAGACCAATATGTTGTTATACACAATTGAACAATGACTTGTACTTATTAGTATTTGGTCCAAATCGGAATATATTTCGATATAACTGCTATATGGCATAAGGTATGCATTTTGCACCGGATTTTGACGAAAGGTAGTTTACATTTAAACCCGAGGCAGTGGGTATACAAAGTTCGGCCCGGCAGCCTTTTTACTTGTTTTTGTTTATATTGCAAAACATTTAAATTTAGGGATAGTATTCATCGGAAAAATATCAATCGATATTCAACCAAAAAATTAAATAACGATAGTGCCATCGCTATTTTGCAAGCTCCACTCACACATGTTCGAAAATCCGCTTGTTAAACAATTCATTCACTTGAGAATGGTGATCTAGTGGAATCCTACCGGATGCACAGCTGACAATGATGACTACATAACTTAGCTCATATCTGTTGTGCTTCCTTGCCACTCTGGCGTAAGGAGGCGGCTCCTTTTTCAGTGACCATCTTCCTTCTGCAATGGACATGTCGTCCTTTTGGAAATCATAGTCATCCATGAAGAATCAGTGCCGTGCGCGCATCCTCCGTTCCCATTCCGACTGTGCAGGACACTGCCTGGGGTCTCCATTACGGAGGGCCCTTTTTCTTTTTCACCATTTTAGCAGTGTTATGCTTTTCGGTAGATCTGATTCTCTTCCCAGCTTCTGTAGAAGTGTCTGGAATATCAATTCCATCCCTTCCAGCATTCTGCCTTTCCGCCCGATTGCGCTGCCGATGTATACTCCTCTGTTTCTTTCGCCGTGCCGCGGACTACTTTCTTAGTCTTCTTATGAGCTTACCAACGCCTTCGCTCACTTCTGTCGATGTCTGAATATGAATCGGAAACACCACCATTACTTTAAGGCTGGGGACGAACTGTGAATGTCTCTTGTTTAACCGCCTCTCCTCATTAATTTGTCTGAGGGCTGGTTGTGCGCTTGAAGCATTACTCTCGACTACAGGCGCCAAGGCATATGCGGACAATATGCTACGGTCTGATGTCAGTCTCCTCCTGAGCATACTCTTGAAAGGTTTTAACATTTTCATATCCACCACCGAAGGATGGGGGTATATTCATTTTTTCATTCCGTTTGCAACACATCGAAATATCCATTTCCGACCCTATAAAGTATATATATTCTTGATCAGCGTAAAAATCTAAGACGATCTAGACATGTCCGTCCGTCTCTCCGTCTGTCTGTTGAAAGCACGCTACAGTCTTTAAAAATAGAGATATTGAGCTGAAACTTTGCACAGATTCTTTTTTTTGTCCATAAGTTCGAAGGTGGACTAAATCGGACTATATCTTGATATAGCCCCCATATAGACCGATCCGCCGATTTAGGGTCTTAGGCTCATAAAAGCCACATTTATTATCCGATTTTGCTGAAATTTGGGACAGTGAGTTGTGTAAGACCCCTCGTCATCCTTCGTCAATTTTGCCCAGATCGGTCCAGATTTGGATGTAGCTACCATATAGACCGATCCTCCGTTTTAGGGTCATAGACCCATAAAAGCCGCATTTACTATCCGATTTTTCTGAAATTTGTGACAGTAAGTTGTCTTAGGCCCCTCGATATCTTTCTTCAATTTGGCCCTGATCGGCTCAGATTTGGATAAACTTGCCATGTTGACCGTTATCTCGATTTAAAGTCTTGGCCCCATAAAAGGCGCATTTATAATCCGATTGCACTGAAATTTGACACAGTGTCTTATGTTAGGCTTCTCCACATTCGTGTCGTATATGGTTCAGATCGGTTTATTTTTAGACATAGCTACTAATATTTTGTTATACACAATTGAACATTGACTTGTTCTTATTAGGGTTTTTTTGTCCAAATCGGAACATATTTCGATATAACTGCTATGGGACATGAGGTATGCAATATTCACCGGATTTTGATGAAAGGTGGTTTACATATATACCCGAGGTGGTGGGTATCCAAAGTTCGGCTCGGCCGAACTTAACACCTTTTTACTTGTTTGTATTAGGTAGCTATGAGATACGAATATTTTTCTAATAGGAGCGAAATGAAAACACGTCCGCTGCCTTCAACATTTACTTAACTCTTCTTGAACGATAAATCATAAACAAAAACTATTTTTATGCAGCCGCCGTTTGTGAATTAGCGCGGCCAACAATCCGGCTGTTGCGATTATTATTTTAGCCAAGCCACCGACTTAAAGGCCTCAATTTTGTTCACTGTTGTAGGGTATACATACGCCATTTACTATATCGATAAGTGAAATAATGTGCACAAAACAGAAGTATTAAAATACTTGAGATTGATTTGAACATTTTTAATAGTGAGGAAGAGGGGGCAAACGTCTCACATATCAATGAGTGCCGTCCAATTCAAGCCCAAGAAATGTGTGGTAATTCGACGCAATTTTTTTGTCCCTTGTGATACCACTGCAGCGACAGACAACAATGAAATGATAACACGAACTTGCTACCAACTAAGTTACCGAGGCGCAATCCGTATCTTAACCTAGGACGTGAGAAGAAGGGTAAATTTCTTTGCTCGACAACTTGTTACAGCTATTCGTCCATAGCCGTTCGTCAGAGCTCCTTTTAGTGGAAAAAGGGACACTATGATTCGATGTGGTTAACATTATGCCCATAAGTTCACTTAATTTTCACAATATATCCCCTTAGTTGACATAATTCTTCTAAAATCTCTTCAATTAAAAAAAAAAAAGTATTCTTGATTGTTATTTTTTCATTAACAGGTTGGCGGTAACGCAATCAAATTTTTGGTTCATGCGGTGTAACTAATAGCACTTTCTGCTCTAAAGACCAACTGAATTCCCAAACCAAGTATAAGTTTACACTACAGGTGGCAGCCCAATTTTTCAACTGCACTGCAGCATGCCAAGTAAACATGTGATAATGGGTGTGCATGAGTGTGTGTTAACTTGTTCTCCTTACAAAAGTGACACAACAAAACTTTAATTAATTTACCAAAGAAATGAAAAGTATACAGCGAACCCCAATGGCAAATGCAGTTAAGTTTTGTCCTCCCATTGGGAGCAATTAGCATTGCGTCACTCACTAAAGGAATTCCAAGGACCACAGAGTGTGGCCTCAATGCAACATTAACATCAACATCAAAATCACCACCCGGCGAGTGTACACAAATGGTAAAAATTTTCTGTTTTTTTTTCGTTTTTGTGGTGTAAAACAACAAAAACTAAAGAAAAATTTTAAATTTACAACAAAAATGTACAACTCTAAAGCTAAGTTAATATTAATTTGCACTGTGGTCACAATTACAAAAATGCTGGTTGCAATGTTAGCATTGCATTTCCCACCTTCATAGGACCGGGAGTATGTATAGTAACTTCGCCATTTCGTTTGTATGGCTTTGGGTGATTATAGTCACTTAAAAGATTGCACAAGAGCTTCTTATTGATATTGGATAAGCACAGAGGTAAGCATGTGCGCCTATGACGCTAAACGCCAGCGTTCGAATCCTGGCAGGAACATCAGAAAATTTTTCTGTGGTGGTTATCCTCTCCTAATGCCGACGACATTTGTGGGGTACTTTGACATGTAAAAACTTCTCCCCAAAGAGGTGTGGCTCTGAGGCACGCTCTGCGGCTATAAAAAGGAGGTCGCTCATCATTGAGCTTAAAACTGAATCGGGCAGCACTCGTTGATTTTTGAGAAATTTATCCCAGTTTCTTAATGAATGCTTGGGTATTTATTGGAAAAATACTCAATAAATACCTTTTTTGGGTATTGATTGGGGAATTTATAATTTTGAAGATTTCTTAGGTATAAAAACATTTTCCAAGCAATTTTGAGTCGCAATTGTCGAGTTCTTTTTCCGGCATTTCTTTTTAGGCAAAAAGGGATATAAAAAAAGATTTGCTCTGTTATTAGAGCGATATCAAGATATGGTCCGGTTTGGACCACAATTAAATTATATGTTGAGACCTGTGTAAAATGGCAGCCAATTCGAATAAGAATTGCGCCATTTGGGGGCTCAAGAAGTAAAATAGAGAGATCGATTTATATGGGAGCTGTATCGGGCTATATACCGATTCAGACCATAATAAACACGTATGTTGATGGTCATGAGAGGATCCGTCGTACAAAATTTCAGGCAAATCGGATAATAAAGCGACCTCTAGAGGCTCAAGAAGTCAAGATCCCAGATCGGTTTCTTTGGCAGCTATATCAGGTTATGGACCGATTTGAATCTTATTTAACACAGTTGTTGGAAGTAAGAATAAAATACGTCATGCAAAATTTCAGCCAAATCGGATAGGAATTGCGCCCTCTAGAAGCTAAAGAAGTCAAGACCCAAGATCGGTTTATATGACAGCTATATAAAGTTATGAACCGATTTCAACCATACTTGGCACAGTTGTTGGATATCATAACAAAACACGTAGTGCAAATTTCATTCCAATCGGATAAGAATTGCGCACTCTAGAGGCTCAAGAAGTCAAGACACAAGATCGGTTTATATGGCAGCTTTATCAAAACATGAACCGATATGGCCCATTTACAATACCAACTGACCTACACTAATAAGAAGTATTTTTGCAAAATTTCAAGCGGCTAGCTTTACTCCTTCGGAAGTTAGCGTGCTTTCGACAGACAGACGGTTGGACGGACGGGCGGACAGACGGACGGACATGACTAGATCGACTTAACATATCACGACGATCACGAATATATATGCTTTATGGGGTCTTAGACAAATATTTCGAGGAGTTACAAACAGAATGACGAAATTAGTATACCGAAATTAGTATATCCAATGGTGGAGGGTACAAAAATTGGCCATTTTTCATCCGATTTCGATATAGTTGCCCTATAAGGCGACCGCCCGATCTCCAAAATTCTCCTGTCAAATGTGGTCCAGATCGGACCATATTTATATATAGCTGCCATATAGACCAATCCCCCGATATAGTGCAATGAGCCTATAAAAGGAGGATTTTTCATCTTATTTCGATAAAATTTGGCCCCTGGTACCACTGTAAACCTTTTTGTTGAATATCATATCATGGGATAGATCGAACAATATGTGGTTCGATCCCAATATTGAGTATTGAGTCCATAAAATTAGCATTTTTCATCAGATTTTGATGAAATTTGGAACAGTGCCTTTTCGTACCTTTCTAAACCTTTTTGTTGAACATCGTCCAGATGACAATATTGTTCAGGCACTGCTTCAGGAGTCTTTTGGAGTCACCCTGTACTTGCTAGAACGGATTATCCGGGTGAGGCCGGCAAGGTCCTACATACCAATGGCATGGAGGAAGGTCAGGGTGGCCTTCATATCCAAGGCGGTCAAATTAAACCACAGCATAACACACTTCCCTTAAAGGTAGGTGGAGACTTCACGAAGTGGTACGCGATTTTAAAACGTCCCAGCGGCGGAAGGAGTGCACCATTGCGCCCTTCTTGTACATTGAGGGGGCTTTGAATAGCATGAAGATGGGATCAATAGCCGCCACACTGGACCGCACGGAAACCCACCCTATTATCCCCCAGTAGACTAATAATATGGTTTGCATAAATTTGCATATTTTGGCCATGAACATTCCACTAAGGAACTAGGGCAAACTTCTCACATATCAATGAGTTCAGACCGATTCAAGTTTAAGCTCAATGATAAGGGGCCTTCTTGTTATAGCCGAGTCCGAACGGCGTGCCGCAGTGCGACACCTGTTTGAAGAGAAGTTTTACGTGGCATAGTACCTCACAAATGTAGCCAGCATTAGGAGAGGAAAACCACCACTGAAAACTTTTTCTGATGGTCTCGCCAGGATTCGAACCCAGGCTTTCAGCGTCGTAGGCGGACATGCTAACCTCTGCACTACGGTGGCCTCCAGAATATGCTTTGTGACAGAATTATTAAAACCGAACCTGGGAGTTCAGAAGTGGGGTGACAAGAGGAATGCTCCAGAGATGGGTGTTCTCGCCGATTCTATGGAATCTCGCGATGTATGAAATCCTGTTGGATATCGTCAGAGATGGTACGAAGATCAACACTTATTCGCA